>NW_027397067.1:27227069-27375355 GCF_003265705.2 Callorhinus ursinus
TGGCTGTTTGTGCTGATCTTCTGGGGGAGGGGCCTGTTGCTGTGGTTCCCAAATGTCTTTGCCGGAGGTGGAATTGCCCCGCCCTTGTCGGTCCGGGCTAAGGAAGCTGCTCCGGTTTGCTCTCAGGAGCTTTTGTTCCCTGCAAGCTCTCGGTACAGCTTTGGAGGACCAGGGCAGAAATGGTGGCCTCCCAATCTCCACCTGGAGGAGCTGAGAACTCGGGGCCCCGCTCCTCAGTGTGTCCCCAGAGAAAAGCAGTCACTTCCGTGTCCCCGGTCTCCGGCCGCACTCCGTGCTCACCCGGCCTGTGACCGAGCGTTGCTATCTCTGGCACCCAACCCCGCACGGAGTCTCCAAACCCAGCAGATCCCTGCAGTGCGCTCCCGCACCGCTCCTCCCCGGGAAGGAAGGGGAGTCTCCCCGGATCTGCTGCTTGTTGGGTCCCTGCTGGAGGAGCAGTGGCCTGACTGTGCTGCGGATCACAGTTTATGGCAACCCCGAGCTGAGAGCCCACGCCTCGGCTCTGTCTCTGCAGCCGGCTTCCCTGCTCTGATACCTGGGAGCTCTGGCGCACTCAGGCAGCCCCGGTCTCTCCGTGACCCCAAGGGTCCTGAGACCACACTGTCCCGTGAGGGTTCCACCCCCCGCTTAGCCACTGCAGCGACGTCCCTCCGCCGAGCCAACTTCTAAAAGGTCCGATTTTGTGCTCCGCGGCTCTAGCACTTGCCAGAAGCGGCCGGCGGAGGGCCCCCTCCCCCACTGTCTATCCTCCCGAATATCGCCTCGGATTCACTTCTCCGCACATCCTACCTTCCAGTAAGTGGTCGCTTCTCTGTTCAGAGAGTTGTTGCTACTCTCCTGTTCGATCTCCTGTTGAGTTCGTAGGTGTTCAGAATGGTTTGATCCCTATTCAGCTGAATTCCTGAGACCAGACGAAATCTAGGGCTCCTACTCCTCCGCCATCTTGCTCCCTTAACTCTTCCTATTGCATCTTAATATGAAATAAAGCTATTTCTTTTAAAAAAGAAAAAAAATCACGTTTAAAAAAGAAGTCTTCATTTAAAAACAAAATCTTCCCTCCATACAGGCAGTAACTTCATTGCTTTCATACTTAAAATTTAATGATCCCTAAAACATGGTTTATTATTATGTTCATTAAATAAAAATGATCACCATAGGAACAAAGATGTGACCAGGTTACTTCATCACCATTCCCAAATAAATGTTACCTTGTATAGTTACATATCTTTAGAAAACGAATATTCACATGAACACAACTGAATCTTTTATTAACTGAAGTTATACGATCCTTTTGGAAGTGACAAAGATGATTCATTAGTTAAATATCTTTTTTTAATTTATTTTATGCTGTCATCTGGTCTTGAGCAAAACTTGCAAAGGCTATACTTAAAATTTTGTTTTACCAACATTGTGAAAACCCTGCCAAGTTTTTTGTTTAAAGTATAAAGTGATTGTAAGTTTTCGTTTTTAGAATTCCTGAGGGACTACAAAAGGAAAAAAAAATCTAAACCTTTTAGGCTTATAAAAAGTTGAAAGTTAGGCAGGACTTATATTTAGAGCAGACTCAGTTGAACAGTTTCAGGTTACTGCATGAGCTTAGCAGAATAACAAAATATTGCTACTGCAGAAATAAGTTACTCTGTCACTTGGGACCACCAGGAGAATCTACTTACATTTGAAAGAACATCAAGGAAACAAAACCCAGAGTTGAAGCACAAACTGGAAAAAAAATAAATAAATAAATAAATTGCTTCATGAAAAAGAAATAAATAGGTGAGAGGAAATAATTTACTCTGTTTTTAAAATAAATACATGCATGAAATGAAATATTTGTATAAAGTTCACAAAATGTTTTTGTTTTTTTCAGTTCAAATAAAGCCTATTTTAAGCAGAGAGACACATAGTATGGAATGAGCTAAATACTGGAGTTGAATTCCAACACCTTTAAAAAAAAATTAGGTGGTATTTGGTAAGCTTTTAAAAGCATCAAGTGTGCTCATTATTAGATGCAAAGCTTTGTTGAATAAATATTAAACCTGCTGTATAAATCAAGTATGAATAAAATGCTTGTACATTCAGTTATACATTACCCTTTAAAAATAATTTCAAAGCACAACATTTAAATTTTAAGGCTTTACACTTAAAGTTCTGAAGTAGAACCAAAGATCATAAAGGTCGCATGTCCAACTTATTAATTTCTCAGTTTTTTTAAGAATCAAAGTGCACTTCCAGTGACCATGAGCTTTATTACTGAGTAAATGCTGTTTCAGTTTTGTGTACTGATACACTCATGTTTCGTGAAATAAATATTTACAATTCTGTTTTTATATATTTATGGAGGAAGATTTCTGAGTTAAGGGCAAACATTTCAAATTGGAGTTAATAAAGGTATTTCAGTTATCATTCATGTGCAGGCATGCATATTTTGTCTTAACATTATTACTTCTCTCTTGAGATAGCATTTTGACATTTGCATTCTGTTCTGTAACCATATTTTCAATAATCATTTTAGAGATTATTTCCAAGTTTAACCAGTTTCAATATCCACAATTAGTCTTTTAATATGATGGATTTTCCATTCATTAGTTCTTTATTTTCTTACTATGTCAATTGAATAGGTGTGTTGGTTTGCTAGGACTGTTGTAACATAGTACCACAAATTGGGTGTTTTAAAGAACAGAAATGTATTGCTTTATAGTTCTGGAGCCTAGGAGTTTGAGATTAAGGTGCTGGCTGGGTTGGTTCCTTCTGAGAGCTATAAAGGATTGGTTTTGTGTCTTTCTCCCAGCTTCTGGTTATCTGCTGGCACTCTGGTATTCTTTGGTTTCTGATGTATTGCTCCAATCTCTGCCCTCATTTTCACATGGTGTTCTCCCTGTATGTGTGTTTTGTGTCCAAATTTCCCCTTTTCATAAGGACCCCAGTCATATCGGATTAGGGGTCTGCATTACTCCACTATGACCTTGTCTTAATTAACTATATCTGTGATGATCCCATTTCCAAATAAGATCACATTCTCAGGTATTTGAGGTTAGGACTTTGACATATAATGAGGATGATGCAATTCATATTCATATATGGTCTGTATACTTTGAATAAAAAGAAAACCATTGGTGGAATAATATGGGTAATATGGCCTTTCCCAGCTGAGAATGATTTTTAGTTCTTTCATATACAAAAAATAATTTTTCTTGTTATAAAATTTTTGAATCAGCCTTTGGGCAAGGAAACATTAGGAAGATATTGCCATAATGATCTGGTTTTTAAGCCAGACTGGTTGTATTCACTTTGTGGACATTTTTTTTCTTGCCCATATATTTGAAGACTTTTTTTCTTTATCATAGATATTATTTTTTAAATAAAGTACCTGCCAAATAGTAAACCAATTTAATCTCCAAAATCTGATGGCATTAGTTAGGATGTTGGTTTTGCTATTGAGACAAATAGCCATAGTTCACAAGAGCTTAAACATTATGAAAGTTTACTGCTCATTTATTTTATTTGATTTTATTCATGTAGAAGTTTCTCTGTTTTTAAGGCTTTTCTCCATGAAGTCACTGGAAGCCCAGACTTAATCTACCTTGTTGCTAATCACCCTCAATATCTAGCTTCCATTTTCCGGTCTGAAAAGCTTATTCCAGTTTTTGTCATTTTATCCCCACTCCAACTACAGAAAGAAGAAATACAAAGACATGGTTATTCGTGTTAAGGGCACTGACTAGAAACTGTACATGTAACTTCTGCCCATATGTTATGGAACAGAAGTTAGACACATAACCACACTTAGCTGTAGGTAATCTTGAGAAATATAGTCTTTCTATGGGGAGCCATTTGCTCAACTAACATTTTTTTCTATTGATATAGAAGAAAAAGCTTAGGTATTAGGGGCAAATAGTAGGCTTTGCTACAGTCTACACTTTACGGCTCTTAAATATCCATTTGCAACCGTTTTCTCATGTGCTGAATACACTTGCGTCTCTCACAGGGAGTCAACCTAAATGTTCTATCCAGTTACTGTATCCTACTCAAAGTCTCGAATCTCTGGAAAATATGCAGTCCAACCTGTTAGGTCTGAATTTGGTTTATCATGGGCCAAGAACCTCTAAACTAAAAGAAAAATTATCTGTCTCCCTTCCCCCCGCCCCTCCCCACCTCCAACACACAAATGCACTATGTAATAAAACAAGAACATACAAACAAGAAAACATTCAGAGCTGTAGCAAAAAGATGCCTAATGGGCCTCAGCGCTCCATGCATCTGGGGAGGCTGCCCTGGGGCAAAGTACAATTTCTCTGTTGGGGAGGTGGTGGGTGAGTAACAAAGAGCAATTGTTTCTGTGTTAATGTAGCAGATGTGCATCTTGTTCTTGATGTCTATCCCCTGCAAGATCTTCAGGAAGTCATTGAAGGTGACTCCTTCTTACACTTGATCATGCTCCATCTGCCCCATGCAGATACTAGCCACCACCATCATGGCCCTATCTGCAATGCATTGAGCAGAATCCTCCTTGTGGCAATTTCTCAAGACCTCTTTGGCCACATTTTCATATTATTCCAGGGTGATGTGGACATTGCATATGTGTAAAACAGAAATCTCAGCTTTCCTTTCTAGCATACTATACCTGCTCTTTCTCCTCGGTTGTATGGACAGGTCAGAAGTATGACATGATGGGTCAGGAAGTGCGAAAAGTTGATCTTGTGAGCCAGGCAGGTAGACCTTTTGCCAAGGTTCCTGTTACTGAAGAAGTCATGGTGTATTTTGGATAGCATCTGATTGAGTTCCAGGTCCGGGACTTTGTTGAGGTCCTCTTTAGGAATAGTGGGCTGGTCTCCACCTAGCTGCTCAAACCTCCACTTGAGCCACTGGATCTGGTCTAATGAGAAGCCCGTATTGCCCACAAGCTCACTCACTTCCTCAGACTCACAGGAGACTCAGAGATTTTTCCAAAGAAGACATAGAGATGGCTAACAGATACAGAAAAAAGTACCCAGCCTCACTAATCATCAGGCAAGTATAAATCAAAAGCACAATGAGATGCCATCTCATATGTGTTAGGATGGCTATTATCCAAAAGGCAAGAAATAACAGTGTTAGTGAGAATGTGGAGAAAAGGGAACCCTTGTTCATTGTTGGTAAGAATGTTATTTTACATTTCCCCCACAACATAGAACCTGGATGGTGTGACCTACTGAACCAGTCTCAATGATGACCCCATTTGTCAGGTTGACAATTCAGCTGATTAAATCAAGATCCGAAATTTATATGATAGGATATAGAGAATACATTTTATGATGGTGAAGAGATAAACAGCTTATAATCACAAATACCAGACAAAAAGTGATTTGATAGTTTTAAGTGATAATACATTTTAAGTAAATATAAGAAATAGAAGCAGATTACAAATGGAGTAGAAAGGTATTCTTATTTTGAAACTTAGAAATAATTCACCCTTAAAAGGAAGATCTAAAAAACACTATTTTGGAATTAGACTTTTATAGATTTTTATTTATAGATACTGTTCTCCCTAAGAATGGAGACCTCTGTAGATTTTTGTTTATAAATCATTTTGCTTCTACCATCCCTTTAATATTTTATGGCAGCATGGTTAGGCTTCATCTCCTGAGAAAAGCAGAACAGTATAAAACCTAAGAGTACTGACTCTCCACCCACATTCTGGATGAATGGAAAAATGAAGGTGGAAAATCAGCAAATTTGGAAGTCTGGTTTTTTTTGAAATTGAGACCAAAGTGAGACCAGCCCTGCTACTAATTTCTCTGCCTTCTAAATTGATAAATGGCATCGATCCTCACAAGGTTATAATATATCAGCAGCAGTTTATGAAAAGATGACAGAATCTCTCTTTCAGAATATTCATGTCCTTTTATTTACTCATTGCACAAAATGTTCTTCATGTATTACGTTATAGATGAACTTTAATCTGCTAGGTAATGAATAGCATTCCCTTCCATGGAATCCTGATCAGATACGTTGGGAAGAAGATTAAATCTCTCACTGCATATGGATTGGGAATTAGTCACAGTCATTTGAATCTTTAAAAGGTGTAAAATAAGTAGGGATTGGATTAACACTTCTTTATTCATTTATATATAAATCATACATTTATTGAGCACTTATTCTGTGCCACGCATTTTGGTAGATGATGAACAGAAGAAGCAGTATTTGTGCTCTCAAAGAGCTTGGAGTTTATTAGAAAAATCATGATTAAAAAGTTTCAGAATAATGGAATCAACATTAATACAGAAATACTGTATTATAGGGATGGATACTTAAATAAGAGTACACTCACTTCTGCTCTGGAGAAGAAGAGCTCAGAAAAATAGTACAGGGAAGAAATGATACAGTATATAATTTAAAATGCCAACTTAAAAGTTAGTTTAATTATGTGGGTTTATACTCTAGAATATGAAAAGTAGAAATAAAATAGCTTTATAAACCAAAGATAATATTAAAATATCCCAAATTAAAGGGAATAAAAATAGTCTAAAAATTACTATTATGAAAATGCCTGAATCATGGTCCTGAATTTAACTAAATGAGAGAATGTGTTTAATTTGAAGGGCCAATCTGTGCAAGTTTATGAGTTTACATTTTGGACATTATAGAAAGCTGGTTCATAATGAGGAAAATGGGCAAACATTTTTTTGACGTTATTCCACAGGTCTTTGTTCTTCGATCAATTTTGTTAAGATATCAGCATTTAGTTTTATTTTTCTCCTTTAAATAAGTTAATTTCCCCCCTTTTAGTTGTTCTTTTTTTTCTTTCTTTATTTTTTATTACTATGTTATGTTAATCACCATACATTACATCATTAGTTTTTGATGTAGTGTTCCACGATTCATTGTTTGCATATAACAGTCAGTGCTCCATGCAAAACGTGCCCTCTTTAATACCCATCACCAGGCTAACCCACCCTCCACCCCTCTAGAAACCTCAGTTTGTTTCTCGGGATATTTTCTATTTGATTTATTTATAGAATGTTTAGTATGTTAGAGTTAAATATGATGTTATTTATTTATCTTGTTTTAATACTATAAAGATTCTTGATTATGTAGGTTGACATCATAAATAGTATTGTACATTTTTTGATATTATTTATTTCCATAAAATTTCTGTCTTTTCTCTCTTTTCATTCTAAGATTCCAAATACATGCATGTCAGACATTTTCACAATACAAAGCCATATATTACATTGTTTCTATTGTTTTGCCTATTTTCCATAATTTTGCCTTTCTGTGTTTCTGTCCATTATTTTCTAGTCCACTGATATTTTCTTCAGCTGTGTCTAATATATTTTAAAGCCCATCTATGGAATTGACTGTGATGCTCCTTTCAGCATCTAAAAATTTGTTGAAATCTCTTTGTTCACTGACAAAATAGATCCTGTTCTCTTTATGTAAGTTTTACTTCAATAAAAAATTTTATTAAAACTTAAGCCCTATGATATCTCATTTCCTTATGAAAAAAATTTCATTCACCACTGAAATAAATGGCAGTGTAAGACTTTGAAATTATATTTTCATAGGTAACTTGGTGGATTTTGTTGTAATAATATAGACAGCTTTTCTGCAACTCATTAGCATTTCTCAACTTTCCATTGTCATTATTTCAATAGTCAGAAGTTTTATTTTTAACCTCCAAAGTTACATTGGACATTGTTGAATAAAATTTAACATCCTTTGTATTCTGTTTGTATGTTTGGTACCTGATATGTAAAATGTTCTTAGTAAATTTTAATGTTATCTGATAGTATAATATTGAAAAGTACTATTTTGTGTATTAAATTTGAAAGCTTAATAAAGTAGATAAACAACATTTCATATTTTTAAAATAATAACTTGAATGGATATGTCTCATTTACTTTTAGGATCTGTGCATATACGTATATACGTGCATATATGCACACATTATATATCTATATAATGAAGATATGTAAGTTAACAGCTAATAGGATCCACAGGATAACTTTTTTCTTTCTGTCTTCTTAGTGAGGATAATTTGCTATCACGTGATTTATGCACCATTGCTCTGATCCAATCTAACGCTTACCTACCATTTTATCATATGTATTTATTTCAACAAGTTTTCAATTTGAATAGTATGTTTGAAAAGTCAAAGTAGGAAGAAAATAAAATTTAGCAAGCATTGATTTAAAACAAAATGTATTATTTTACATTCCAATTCCCATTCCAATTCTATATAGTGATAGTAAGATCTAATTAAATTTGAAATCATAGTCTCCTTCATTTACCATATTTTGTAACCATTGCACTTATTAGTCTGATGTATTCAGTCTGTATTGGTCCAAAACTTCAGGAATTCCCTCTGAAAGGAAATTCAGAACTGAACATGTTGCTAATTAAAACAAAACAAAACAATTCTGAAAAATAATTTTTTTGTGCCTATTTCTTAGATGTTATAGAAAAATGTTACTTCTCTTCCCACTGCAAAGAGCTTAAAATATGATTATGGAAATAAGACTAAGAGTGACAATAAAGTCAAAAAACTAATTCCAATAGGATTTGAATCTAATCAGTTTCATTGTGTTTTAATTGTACTTCTATATTGGAAGAGCAAAATAGTAATACCAAGTCATATATTATAAGTATTAAATATTTCTGTGAAGAAGTTCTGGGATTCAAACTTAGACCTTGCATTTCAAAAGACAGTGAGGAATTTATAATCTCTGAAATCATATAAATCGTAAAGATAAGGCTGGAAGGAGACAGAAAGTGGAAGATAAACAGTCTAGTTTTCTCATAGTTTATAATCAGTACTCATTTTATGATCAAGTATCAAAGTGATAAAAGTATAAAATGAGAATGATTATTTAAAGATATAAAAGTAGATACTAAAGAAAATAATAGAGTTGAACTCATCGAGTAGGTATTTTGCTCACTTCTCCTTCTTGATACTTACAAGAAAAACTCTCTCCTTCCCAAGACCAAGCTTATGGCCAAAGGGATGTCAACAGAAATGACTGCTGTCACTTCCAGGCTGACATATTGAATTCCTGATGAAGACTCTTCCATGATCTCATTTCCTGCAGAATGGACCATAGAGCATTGTGTTGAGAGGTAGGCGTCATGAGACTGAAGTAGCCTGGGATTCTAAGCTGCCACATAGTGAACAGCTGCTTTGGAGAGATGCCCAAACTGTAGGGAACTTTGAACAAGAAATAAACTTTATTGTGATGAGTCACTGCAAGGTTGTATTCTTCTATACCACAGTATAACCTAATCTTTTCTGATTGACACAAAATAAGCAGTGGTTGGCACCAAGTAGAAGAAATCTGTTGAGCCTGTCTGAAGATTTATATAACTAAGTATACTGCTAGAAGCAATAGTCATAAGGAAGACCACTAGAAAATGTATTAACATTCCATATTATCAGGAAAACAACATAAACTTCCATAAAAGAAAACAAGCATTGCTTATACAGTGAAATATTAAAAAGAAGCAGTGGGAAAAAATAAATAACATAATTAACCAAGCATATATATCATTTAAATAAATGTATATGGGCTTACTCAACCATTTAAAATAAAAGACTCTCTATTAGAAGAAAGAACAAAATCTAATAATATATTGTATACAAAATATGCACATTACAAAACAACCCAGAAAAGCCAAATATAAAAAAGATAAAGTCATTCCAGGAATATGCAAATGAACAAAAACCAAAAGGTCAGGTTAGTAATTTTAAATCAAAAGAACTTAAATTTGGGGCAAAATAATTAAATAAAAAAATAACAAATAATGTAATTTATAATGAAGATTAAATGAAAATTATAATGAAAATTAAAGAGACTACTCACTCACAAAGTAATACAGTCATAGAACCCATAGAGTCATCAGGAAACCCAAGGAAAAACAGAAACACATTCATAACAGAAAAGTTAAGGTTTTCTTTTTCTTTTATATTAATTGATAAAACAAAAATAAATATGCAAACAATCTAAATAATATTATCAATATGTAGTATAATTTTTAAGTTTTTGTACACTGATAATAAAAAATACTCCTCTTAAAAATGCCAAAATTTGGCCATGCATAATATTACAAAACACTTAAATCAGCGTTGAAAAACCAAACTAATGAAGCCTACACCCTTTGATTTAACTTAAGAAAACACAAATTATATAGGAAGTTATGAAAAGTAATAATGTGCACACCAAAAATATACATATACATTTAGCAATTTTGAGATGCAAGTGTCATAAAATTAACCCATTTCAAGTATACAATTTCAATGCTCTTTAGTAACCTTATCGACTGATGTAATAACTACCATAAATTAGTTTGAGAACATTTTTATATCTCCCCAAAAAAGATTCATGCCCACTTATAATCCAACCTCATTCCCATCCCCATGCCAGTCTCCAGTCCTGGTATCCGCTAATCTACTTTTTGTCTCTGTGAAATTACCTTTGTTGGACATTTTATATAAAAGGAACCATACAATATGTAGTCTCTTGTGTCTAATTTCTTACACTTAGAACAATATTTTCTGAAGTTAATCCATAATGTAGTATGGCTTGTAGTTCTTTCCTTTTTATTGCTGAGTGGTATTCTGTTAGATATACCACATTTTGTCTATTTATCAATTGATGGACATTTAGGTTGTTTTCATTTTTTGGCTATTATAAATAATGCTGTTGTGAACGTTCATGCACAAATATTTGTGTGTGTGGATTTATGTTTTTATATATCCTAGGAGTACTGGGTCCTATAGTTATTTATGTTTAACTTTTTTTGAGAAACCGCCAAACTGTTTCCAAAGTGGCCATACTATCTTACATTCTCCCAGAAATGTATGAAATGTTTTATCTCTCCACATTGTCTCCAGTGTTTATTATTAGTCCTATTTCTGAAAGCTCATCTAGTTGGTAAGAATAGTATCTCATTGTAGATTTAATTTACATTTCTTTGCTTATCATCTTGTCATGTACTTATTAGTTCCTATGTGTGCTTTTGTTCAACACCACCAAGCATTTAATCCTGATTATTATCTACCTGGAGATAGCATCAGATGCCACAGGTTAAGAGCTCAGTCCTGTAAGTCAGCCCTGTGCCCCCACTTCAGAGGTCAAATGCAAGTCCGGGTTGTCATCTGTGCTCCTGACCAACCAGCTGTAGATAGGACGTTCCCCTCCTCAGGTTCTAATTTGCTAGAGCCGCTCACAGAACTCAGAGAAACATTTTACTTACTAGATTACTGGTTTGTAAAGAGATATAATTTAGGAACAGCTAGATGAAAGAGATGCATAGGATAAGTTGCAGTAAAAGGGTTGAAAGAGGACTTCTGCTGCCTCCATTGGGTTCTTCTTTCCAGCTGGTCTCTTGGCTTAGGCAGAAGTCCCCGAGGGCAAAGCATCCCTGGATGGGAACCAAAACTACCCCCTCAGGCAAAACTACCCCTGAGCCAGCAAGATTTGCCCCTGACTGACTCCATGACAGTGATCAATTTGACCTTTTCTGTCTGTCTGCACAGACCCATTCACCTGTTCCCTACATTTTCCTTCTATAAAACTGGAGGTATAGTCAGCATTTTGGGGATAGTCTTTGAAATGGCAGTCTGCTGTTTTCCCAGTGTTGACCTCACTGAAATAAATTCCTTTCTTGTTGCACCACCACTCATTTTTCACCATTGGATTTCATCAGTGCTGAGGGGCCAAATCTGGTCTTTTTAGTACACCTGGAACCAGGTGCTCTTGCAACCCGGCACCCCAGCTTCCATGTTCTCTGGGTGCCCCACTCTCTCACATCTCTATGTGTTCATCAACCTAGAAGCTCTGAAAACCCCATTCCATTGGGTTTTTATAGCAGCTTCATTACATAGGCATAGCTGATTAAATCATTGACCATTGGTGATTGAACTTGATGTCCAGCCCCTCTCTCCCCTTGCTGGAGGTGGGGTGGAGAATGAGCCTGAAAGTCCAACCCACTAATCACATGGTTGGTTCCCCTGGCAACCAATCTCCATCCTTAGGTTATGTAGGGCTCCCTAAAAGTCACCTCATTAACATAACAAAAGACACTTTTATTTCTCTCTTAGGAAGTTCCAAGGATTTTAGGAGCTCTGTGCCAGGAACAGGAAGTAAGAACAAATATGTATTTCTTATTATAAATCACAATACTGCATTACTTAATTATGTATCTTCTTTGGTGAAATATTTGTGAATATTTTTTGAGATTTTAAATATATATATATAATTGTATATGCTCTATATACTATATCATGTATACAAATAGTATGTGTAACAATTATTTGCATGTGTATGTGTATTTAACACATGGAAAATAATTAAAATCTCCCTCTCTAAACTTATAGAATAAAGCCAAAGCTTTTTAGGAAGAAAACTCGTGGTCTAAGATACTTGTATCAATGGAAAGAAAAGAGTGAAAATAGATGAGGTAACTATCCAACTCAATAAATTAGAAATTACAAAATTAACATAAGAAAAGCTGAAAAGAAACAATACATGTAGACAGAAATAAAGAAGTTATAATAAATAAATTGTAGACCTAATAAATCGATGATCCATTTTGGGAGAGAAAAACAAGACAATAAAATTTATAAATGATATTTTAAGCTAAACAGGTGAAAAGCAATAGCATGAAAATACATGACATACACACTGATAACAGCAATAATCACAGATATAGGGATGTTAACTAAATCGTGTGAAACTAATTTTCTCCATTCTATGCCAACACATTTGAAAACCTAGGTGATATATAATTTTTTTTCTTTTTTAGGAAAATATAAACTGCCACCACCAATCACAGAACAGATAGATAATCTGAGCAGATAATCTAAGCCATCAGAGTAACAGATGGATCAAAGAACTATGCTCAAAAAATGGACTGTTTCCCAGAGTCATTTATCAAGAAACAATTAATTTCAAAGCTATTTAAAATCCTCAAGAGCATAGAAAAAAGAAGAGAGCTTCCAACTTTTTTATGAAGGTGACAAAATACTAACACCAAACAGTGATAAAAGATACACTCCATCTGCTACATCGTCCCCTGCTAGCCCCAAACACACAAACAAATGAATAAATATAAAGAGAAATCCAGACCAATCTTACCCGGGAATACCAATTTAGAAAAACGTTAAATGAATTTTAGCAAACACTATTCAGAAGCAAATTAAGCAAGACTGGGTTTAATTCCACATATGTACCTGTCCTGCTGTCTCCTTTACCGTGACCACTCCTAAGTACCAACATCCACAACATTTTGGCATTTAAATCCTATTTATTGATATTTGATGTTTATTCATTGCTAGTCATGGAGTGTTTAAAATACCCCAAAATACCCAGGTAACTCTTAGGTGTCTTTAATCACTGTCTGTCTTCGGTAAATGACTTCATGGTAAATGTTGATTCTCTGATTCTTTTGAGAAGTCTCAGGACTGTCCAGTGCTATATTCTCCTTTGCATTTTATATTACAGTTCACCTCAGTTTTGTTTTGTGTTTGTGAGAAGGAATAGACATTTTCCTGGAGGAGAAATAATTATTATGTCCTTCAGTTCTATACTAAGTATTTATTTTTGTATACAATTTATTTAACCAATTAGATATAAAGTGGTAGTTTTGCATTAAACATAAACTCAAAACATCAATATAATATTTAAATGTAACATTTTTTTTTCAAATGTTAAGAGTAAACGGACCAAAAAAAACAAAAACAAAAACCCCAAAAACCAAACCCTGATTCAATGAGTGGTCATCTCCAGAATAGGATATATTAACACTAGTACATGTAGAGCAGAAAACTGCCAATCTTCATTTTACCTTAATCTATATCTAACACTTCTATATCTCTCTTTCTATAGGGCTATTATCTAACTATTTCCTTGAATTTCCTTCCTACTCTCACATAAGAGTTAAAAAGCGGTTCAGGATAAGCTATACATTCAGATTCCTTTCAGAAGGCAATGGGCAGCATCTGATTATCTTATGAATGGAGGTAAATGCCTATCCTGCTCAGCAGAAAAATACCACAGCATCAGACCAATATATCATGGTGTAATAAGAATGTAATAATGATGTATGGCTTTTATATGCATTTTCTGTTCCTCCTGAAAGAAGTATGAGACTAAAATAGGTGCTGTGGAAGGGCACTAAAAACATGGTAGTTCTCTCTGGGCCTTGCCTGGACTAGCCGAAAGAGGCCTAGAGAACATGGAAGCCAAGGTGTTGGGAAAGCACCTCATTAAAGACGGGCTGCCCAGAGAGACAGAAGGACACTGCAGCTTTAGAGCAGTGAAGCTGCCAGTCCAGACTTAACAGGAATTCACATACCTGAAGTCTGGAACAGTCAAACCAGCTTGAGGCCATCTATCACCATAGCAGTTAGTGGCCGCAGGGGCTGTTTGAACCTTAGATTTCCTGGAGAGAGTACAATACCAGAGTGACTACATCACAGAGCTTCTGACCCTGAGATCCAATAAGTAGTTGTTCATAAAGCAAGGATCAAGAGGTTTGGTTCTCCCTGGGCATTTGGCTCTGAGGGTGAACAGGCATTCATTAGAGAGATAAGGCTCAAGTTTGAGAGATCGGTCTTAAGTATCAGCAAGAGCCTCTCTGAGGCCTCCTAAAGCAAAACAGCAGGCCACCCACCACAGTGGAGAGGGCTCAGAGAAGGCACAGCTGCGGCCGTCATAGAAGGCTAGGACCAAGGAAGAATGCTATTGTAAATCTTAGTGAATCCAAGAAAGTAAAAATGTACTAGGGGAGATAGTGTTAAACACTCATTCTTCCTATTCCTAAATAGACAATTGGCTTGTTTTTGATGGATTTGAGCAATATTTCATTTCTAGCATCTCTAAAGAATTAGTCTGCAAATTTTAAAGTTTATATTTTGAAAAACTTGAGAGCTAGAAAGGATTGTAGAGATAATGTATTCCATCACATACCCACAAAAACCACTTCCAAATGAGAAATGTGACACTCTGGGAGATTTTCTAACTTGCCTACAGTCATGAGTTGTAATGAAAGAATTAATACTCACATTGCTGATTCCTAGCACAAACTTAGTTTCATTATTATGCAATATAGAATCCTTCTGCTAATAAAGAGTTAATTTGCTAAATAAAATTTCCAGTTTATTTCCATTTTTTAAAACATTAACAACTAATGGTTTGCTAATTTAAGCTGGCAAGAACACACATTCTTTAAAGAATAAAAGAAAAAGCTGCTTATGGATATAGATCATGGATACTGACACCTTCTATATGATTATATAAAATATATATAATGCCACTATGTCTGCATTGCATATTTAGGGATCTATCTATATCTACCTATATAGATAAATGGATAGAAAGATGTACAGATAGATATGGATATATGTAGCTTTATATGTAAACAAATATATGTAGGGATATATATATATATATATATATACACACACACACACATATATACATATAGGTCTTCCTTGAAGATATAATTTGTGGATATATAATTAGCCCTATTTCTTTGGAGCTCCTCGGCTATAGCTACCTTTACCTACTGGCTCACCAGTTCTAAACCCATACAGAAAGATGGTGCTGGAAAAATCATACTACACTGGAAGTGAGATCAAACACTGCTTGGTGTAAACCTTTTGGATTTAAAAGTCTCAGGGTGTCTTTCATGTCTACAGTGAAAATCTTGTTTCCTGCCTGCTTATGGGTGAATCCATTCATATTATTAAACAAATCAACTTTTTAAAGAAATATATGTGTAGAGAGATATATATAGGGAGTGAAATCCTTTTCTAAGAACATGAGAAAGGGAATGCCATTTTATTTTTTTTAACTCGTTTTTTTTTTTTGTTTTTTGTTTTTTAAGACTTTATTTATTTATTTGACAGAGTGGGAGAGAGTGAGAGAAAGCACAAGCAGGGGGAGCAGTAGAGGGAGAGGGAGAAGCAGGCTCCCCGCTGAGCAGGGAGCCTGATGTGGGGCTGGATCCCAGGACCCCAGGATCATGACATGAGCCGAAGGCAGATGCTCAACCAACTGAGCTTTACCAACTGAGCCACCCAGGCGCCCCTGCATTTGATTCTTGATAGGAGGTGAGAATTCTCACAGAGGACACAGAATTTGCAATTTCTAAAGCTGTCAAAGACATAATATAGGGTTATATATCCCCCCACTCAGCATGATGGTTGAGAAAATGGCAACTCTACTTTCCAGCTCTACTGATTTTCTGACAAAGAATACTTCATTATAATAAAAACAACTTAGAAAATATGACTGGTAAATTAAATTGTTTCCTTATATATGTCACCCAGGAGCTGAGCAATTTGAACGTTTGTCTCAACTACTTAGCAACTATTTTTCTTATTAGGCATTCCTTTTATTTTTATTTTATTTTCAGAACACTTAACATGAGATCTTAGCATACTCTTTTTTTTTTTGAGAGAGAGAGAGAGAGAGGGAAGGGCAGAGGGAGAGGGTGAGAGAGAATTCTAAGCAGGTTCCACTCCCAGCGTGGAGCCTGATGCAGGGTTCAGTCTCAGAGCCCTGAGATCATGACCTGAGCCAAAATTAAGAGGTGGACACTTAACTGAGTCACCCAGGCATCCCAGCATAATGCCCTTTTGATGTATTAATTCATTCTTTAATTACATTACTCTATTTTTATATTTCAGTTTTTTAGTTTTATTCATTCTTTTTCTTCTTACACTTTGGAACAACACAGTGCTTGGCATGTAATGTATAAAGTAAGACAGAATATGTGTTGAATAAAAAATATATAATTACTAAAGTACATTACTTAGTGAATATGAAATTAAGCAAGTTAGAAATGAAGCAAGTTTTTTAACTTATTTTTTATGTAGAAATCACTCTTTTTTCTAGGCCTTATCTATGATCAGAAATCTAGGACTAGGTCACAATAAAAACACTTTCTGTGGTTCTTAATCCTACATCTTCACCAAATGTCCTAATGGAAAAATATAATAATAAAATAACCAAGGAATATATTAAAATAATAACTTTAAGAGACCTCTAGTCTGGGCTGAAATAAAATAGCCTCTCCTCTAGTTTTCCTCCTCATTACTTAAAAACTTGTACACAATACAATGAGTAAACATGGGAAGACTGAATTGTAGAAAGAAAAAGATGGACTAAGGACCATGGAATTTGAAGAATGAAAAGATAATGAATTCCCTGGGTTTGTTTTTGTTTGTTTGTTTTGCCTAGTTATATGGCCAGTATGAGGAACCAGGGCTTACAACCTGGAACCACCAAAAGATACAGACAAAAAAGACCTAAGAAAAACCTGCTCCATCTAGCCAAAGGAGAAGGATATGGGTGGCCAGATAGATTAGTAAACAGTATCTGCTTTATTCCATTTAAATACCAACAGAAAAAGTCTCCTTCTGCCCCCACCCCCATCAGGGGGATTGAACACAAGAGCCAAATTTCCACCCCACCCCTTGGCAGCAACAGATAGTGCTCTGATTATTCCACCAGACTGTTCTTAGTTGGACCAAGCAAAGAGCTGACCTTTCATCCACAAGGCAGCAAGAAGGTAGAATAGGGTAGTGTAAGTTGGTCTAAACAGCACCCTGTTTCTTCATTTTTCCCAGTGTCAGTGAGGCCCATAGGAAGCATGAACCTCCATCCCCACTGTCCTCCACCCTGTCAGCAATGAGGCAGTATGAGGTGGTATGAGGTAGTGCTAGTGGGCGCTCTGCTTTCCCTGATAGGGTAGTATTAGTGGGGCTCACAAGGGAGCTGAGTTTCTATACCCATTCAGCAGCAAGAAGGTAATGCAATGCCATGCTCTACTTTTTCAGGAGTAGAGTCAGTGGGGCCCAGTAGGAAGATGAACATCCATGTGTGGTTTCATTACACCCGGATCTGTGTGCTAGAGCTAAACAGGGTGACTGTTGGCTGAAAAAGAAGATGAAATAGGCCCAGGATCTTACAACATATCCTAGATATTTAGAATGCAGTCAAAAATCAAAAATCATTCCATGAACCAAAACAATCACACCTTGAATGAGAAAAGATAATCAGTAGATACCAACACTGATATCCAACTCAGATATACTGGAATTATTTGGCAAAGTTTTTGAAAGTAGCAATCATAAACTTGCTTCAGTGAGCAATGATGAACTCTTATATAATAAATGAAAAAAAAAACAGAAAAATCTTGGCAAAAAATGGAATGTATTTAAAAAAAAACAAAGAGAAACTATGGAACTTGTAGATAGGTAAATATAAAAAAATGAAATAAAATCTCACTGGACTAGCTCAATAGGAGATTGGAGATGACAGAAGAAAGAATCATGAACTTGATGATAGGACAAAGAAATTACCTAATCTGGGGGCACTTGGGTGTCTTAGTCGGTTCTCTTGATTTCAACTCAGGTCATGATCTCAGGGTCCTGGGATTGAGCCATCAGTCTCCATGATCAGCAGGGAGTCGGCTTGAGGATTCTCTCTCTCCCTCTCCCCCCCCCCCCCCCACACATGCTTTTGTGCTCTCTCTCTTAAGTAAATAAATAGATCTTTAAAAAAAAAGAAATTACTTAATCTGAACAGTAAACACAAAAAGAGCTTTGGTGACCTGTAGACCAATATCAAAAGATCTAACATTCATGTTGTCAGAATCCCAAAGGAGAGGAAAAAAAGAGCAAGGGGTTGAAAAATTGTTCAAAGGAACAATGGCTGAAATTTTTCAACATTTGGCTAAGTGCCTAAATGATTAGATTCAAGATGCTGAGTAAAACCAAAGCACAATAAACCCAAAGGAATCCATAGTAAAATACATCATAATCAAACTTCTGGAAACCAAAAGCAAAGAAAAATCATGAATGCAGCTAAAGAGAAATGACATTTCCTAGATATCTAGAGGAATCTAGGATTGCCCAGAGGAAAACAAAGGTTGAGCAGATTTCTGATCTGAAAGTATAGAGTCAGATGAAAGTACGCATCATTTTTCAAGTGCTGAAAGGAAGGAACTATCAATCCTGAAGTTTATATTCAGCAAAAATATCTTCAGGAATGAATTTACTCTGAGATGCAGGAAAACTAAGAATTTGTCCCCAGCCTACCTACCCTTAAAGAATGGTTAAAGGAATTTTCCAAAAAGAAAGGAAAATAATAATTTTCACTTTTTTATCTGTTTATCATCACTGAAACACTTATAGGTTTATCAGTCTAGTGCTGTCCTAATGTTCATTTGTGGGAGTTCATTATGTTTTTATTCATTCATTCACTTACCTACATATACCAGACACATGATTATAAGGCCTTGCCAGGCACTAGGGTAAGTACCTGGAATACAGTGCTGAACATGATAAATTGCCCACATACAATTTGGTGAGAAAAGTTCACATTGGGCAAGTAAGGAGACAAATGTATGTGTATTTACAATTATTTTAAATCCTGTGAGAATATACAGGACACATGAGGATATATGTCAAAGGAGCCTTCCTTCTTCTTGTGGAGGTGGAGAGGGCTTTCTGAGAACATGTAATTAAAGATGATATTGAGAAAGGAAGGAGATAACAGGATCGGAAATGGTGGGAGCAAGGAAGGGTGGAGGAAGAGCACTCAAGGTCAAGGGACAGAATGTACCTGACCCTGACAAAGGAAGGAAGGAGTTTAGGGCATTCTAAGAACAAAAAGAAAACCAGCACAACTGGATTTCAGTGTGTAATAAGGAAAAATGAAACTTTTGAGATTGACAGAGCCTGAAAGCCATATGGCCCATTTTAAGTACCAAACTTTATAAACAGCATGAAGCTGTAGCAGTGTTTTAAATGGGAGAGTATTATGATCAAAATGCTGGCTCCTCTTAGTGCTTCCTAAAGCCACTTCTTTGTCTCAGTAAACCCAGTCGGATAACATGATGATTCTTGTTCATGGTGATTCTCACTGACAGCAGCTACCACAAGCTGCTTCTTTTTGGAGTTGTGGCAACTGCTGGCAACAAATGTTTCTAGTGACTTTTTAATGACCCACATCTTCCTTTTCAACTTATTGCCCATTTTCTGGAGAATAATTCAATTGATCATTACTTTTTCAGCACCTTATCTATAGAACGTCTTCTAGGATTCTAACATTTTTTTTTTAAGTTAAATGAAATTAATGGAATTACATTTAGAATAGTGCCTGGTACATAAATGCAAACAGTGCATCAATTTAAGTTAGTATTTATAGCTTACGCAAAACTTCTCCAAAACCAGCTGAAACTGTCCTAAGGAAGCAAGATTGAGTACAGCACTTAAGGGTTAGATTTCAGTGTTTCCCCAGCCATATGCCCATAGATACACCTGTCCTGAGAGAAAGAGCAGAAATCTATGTGCTTTCCTAGCTGAAGCTGATTGTTATGTATGCTAGCCTTCTCAAGGGTTTTTAATGAAAATTCTTCTGGTAGTATGTGGATTACTTAATATGTCCAAACTTCATTTTTATATACATTATCTGGCCTCCATCTCTTCTTCCCTCATCTGTAAAAGGCTCATGGACACGTATGTAAACTGATTCTTATGACAAGCTCTGAGTATATCACTTAGTTCCATATGCCAGATGGGCAAACTCAACTTTAATAGAAACCAATTGATAAAGTCCATGAATCAACCTGTACAACAATGAAATGTCTATTTTGTTTGTTTACTGGTAGTGTTTTCTCAGAGCCTTTTGTAGGGAAAGTAAGTCGGGCAGATCACTCAAGTGTAACTTACTAGCCACAATTAAGAAGGAGCAGCTAAGGCTGCCTGGGTGGCTCAGTCGGTCCTTAGGCTCAGGTCATGATCCCAGGGTCCTGGGATCGAGCCCCACATTGGGCTCTCTGCTCAGTGGGGAGCCTGCTTCTCCCTCTCTCTCTGCCTGCCGCTCCCCCTGCTTGTGCTCTCTGTCAAATAAATAAATAAAATCTTAAAAAAAAAAAATGAAGGAACAGCTAGGTGTTGACACCTATTTTTTTTTTCAGATATTTTGCTAACCTCATTCTCACTGACCTACATTCTTTTCTTCTCAGGGCTCCATCACAACTGTACTCACATACTCACATAGAATCAATCTCTCTCTCTCTCTCCCTTCTAAATACTATACTGTCCTCTATATTACTACATCTGGCTTGAAAACCAAATTCTGACCTGACAGTTTTATTGGCCTATATCTATCCCTTAACATCTGACCTCTAGATTAGATCAGTGTGGGGTTAACATCTACTTACCAGAGTTAAACCTCCAAGTAACCAAAGAGTAAGCCCCAGAACCTTCCATTTGAAAATAAGTACAAAATAATGATGGCACTTCCACTCTGTCAAAAGTAATTTTTTATTAAATTATGATTATTTCTTGATAATCTGACAAGTTTGTTTTTTAAAAAATTTCCATAGACTTCCCTTAATGGACTTGTTTCATCATTATACAAAGCAAAGTAAGGAGACATTTAAACACATGATTCAGAAAAATAATGAGATTTTAAAATACAGTAATTTTTATACATGGTGGCTCTATAATAATTTTCATAACTCCTTAAATTGAAATATACTTTTAAGGTAAAAAAAATAATGACCCAGTGTAAAAATATTAATAGCTTTTTTCTTAAGTGTCTACTGTGTCAGAAATATACCAAATGTATTATTTCTTTTTATCTTAACAGCATCTCTATGAAAGAGATATTATATGTTCATTTTAAAGTGAGAAAACTGAGACTCAGGGGTTTTAGTAGTTTAAGTTTATAGAGTTAATAAGTAGTGCCGCTTTGGTGGAACCTTAAGTTGGCTTGGAAGCCCTGTTCTGGGTTCTAGCTCAATATGGTGAGATGTTAGCTTTTGGCATATGTAATACTTTGACTACTTATTGTTGCAATAAAAAAAAAACAAAACACTGACACAGAAATTACAGTGAGTATTAGTGCTGCTTAAGATCACAGTCCCACACCCTGAATTTTATTTGAAAACACACAAATAATAACACTTTTAAACTTCTAAACAAGCCTGGCTATGAATTTTTCCGTTTTGCGTTTAAAAGACTTATATGTTCTTTAGGATAAATATGATCAACCATCATGTTTGTTCCTCAGAATTAAGTAGTCATTTATTCCCATGAAATTTATTATGTGTTTAAGAGATACCATAGATCATAGCTATAACTATCATTATTAACCTTCTCATTTTCCAGATTTTGGAAACTATGAGTAATTTATCATTTGATATTTACTATATGAATTCCAAATTAGTGAAGCAGGTTTTGTAATACAGTCTCTTTATGGGTATTGTTCTCCAAATACAGGAATTTGGTGTGTTTTTAACATGTTGTTATCACTACTATTATTGCTTCTGAAGACATCAGTTCAATCCGACATGCATTTGTGAGCAACTATTATATGCTAGAGCAGAGCAAGGACCGCTAAATTAAAACAAATAATATAGTCCCGGGCCTCAATCAAGTAATGGCTTAATTCTGGCACATTGTGTAGACTAACAGTTACAGACAGGGGTTCCTTTGAATCTCAACAATCAATAATGATCACCTAAGCTCATGATAATAAGACTGGTTAAAATTCTAATTTTCTGATTTTATTACATACCAAGCAACAGCAGGTTTCAACTAGGACCCTTTGTAAAATGAGATTTAGAGGAAAGACCACTTTGTACTTAGGACACTTGGTATTCACTGCCTACTGTCTAATATTTCTTGATTTTAACTTATAATTTTTGTTGTTTTCTGCCTACAGTCTAACATTCTAAGATGCCATCCTATAATCTTTTTGCTAACTGCCTGTAGTTCAGTTTTCCTGATTCCACTTTATGACACACAGGGCTGACTGCTTGCAGTGTAGTATTCCCAATTCTTCGGATCTCCTTGATTATTCTCTGCTATTATGCACATTTCCATCGCTATTTATTGACTGACCAACAACCCAATCACAATGTGGGCAAACTAAACATTAATGGCTAATAGTGTTATCAGATTTTAATCATGATTGCCTTTGTGGTTCCGAGGAAATCCCCCATAGATTTATGACTTATCGTTTTGAAACAATTTTTGAGGATGGAATACCAGGCACTTGACTAAGTTCATTTTTAAAAAAAATATATATTTTATTTATTTATTAGAGAGAGAGAGAAAGCATGAGCAGGGGGAGGGGCAGAAGTAAAGGGAGATTGGGAAGCAGACTCCCCACTGAGCAGAGAGCCCGATGTGGGGCTTGATCCCAGGGCCCCGAGATCATGACCTGAGCGGAGGACAAACGCTTAACTGACTGAGCCACCCAAGTGCCCCACCCATTTTTTAATTTAAAAGTCAGTTTATTAACAGGCGCCTGGGTAGCTCAGTTGGTTAAGTATCCGACTCTTGATTTCAGCTGAGGTCAGGATTTCATGGTCCTGGGATCCAGCTGTGTTGGGCTCCATGCTCAGCAGGGAATCTGCTTGAGATTCTCTCTCTCCCTCTGCCCCTCCCTCTGCTTGCATGCTGTCTCTCTCTCTCTCTCTAAAACAAACAAATAAATCTTTTTTAAAAAGTCAGTTTATTAACTCATCATTGTGTATCATAAAACTCAAATCTCTCAAAAATAATAGCATGGTATAGTAAAAAGAGCCACGACTTTGGAGTTTATTTATAAAATGGAATGATAATACTTGACGTTTATAATAGGGATGAAATGAGAAAATCCATATGAAATTCTTTTGTAAAATGCGATAAAAATTGTCAACTAAGTACCTGGTAATTAATTGTAAAAATAAGAAATCAAATTGACTAAGCATCTCGGAATAAATCTTAGAGGAGAAATACTGTGATTACATAAAATAGGCATGTAGAAGTCCTGCTTTTAGACTTGCTGCAAAAATATTATAGCTTCTTGATTCCCTGAGATGTCTCAGCAGTATTTGTGAAACTACCCCAGGGCTGAGATAATTGGTTTCACTTTGCTATTCCTCAGTTTCTACATTTACATTAGCCATACTACCAGAGCGACATGCTTGTTTATTTTTTTCTAAGTAGGTCTATAATAATATTTAGAGAATATAATGAACAGAATATATCTGGTACCATGAACATTAATTTCTCATTTTAACCATGATCTTAAATGCAATGCAAACATCGATGGAAGTTTCAGAATGTGAGTAGATCACAGAGGATGAAAAAGCCGCAACAGCTAATACATTTGACGGATACGTGGGGGAGAAGGCTGTCCTTACAACTGAAATCCTAGGAAAGAGCTTGCAGTCATTGCATTTGGATGTTTAGCTACCCAGCAGAAACACAAAGTGGAACTTGCTCACCTAGAACAGCAGATAACACAGCTTGAAAGGGACTTTGCAGCCGCCAGGAAACTTTGTAGTTAGATCAGCTACACCCTTGAGATTGTGAGAACAGGGAAATAGATGTCTGTTCAACAATCACATTACTATTGATAAGGAGAGGGAACTGGAAACATACCACTTTGTACATTTTTTCTAAATTATTGAGAAATATCTATTTTACCTTAAGTTTTGTGAATCCAACTTTTTTTCTTATTGTCTCTAAATCCAATGCATACCTTAAGTGTTGGTGATAGAAATGCCATCAAGTTTCATTCAGACAGAGATTAAAACTAAGTAAGGCTAGTATTTATTAAGTTATGCCTGTAGATGGCTGGAAGATAAATCTGCCAAAATTGTAAATGTAAATCCTTCCATATTCACTTTGTATTTCAGAGGCAAAGGACACATTTTTTCCAGTGAAGAAAATGACACGTTTGACAGGTGAAATTAACACCATCTATCCAATTCAATTCAGTAGGTGCTTATTATATAGAGTGGTATATAAGACTCTGTGCTAAATGCTGGCAACACGTAGATGGATAAATATCTACGTGAAGCTCATATCCTGGTGGAAGTTCACAGAGTGGACCACTGTGATTCACGGGCTCCCACTATGTGGTTCCCTTTACGAAATATATAATTTGTATTATTCATTAAGTTTTCCTTTTTTAAATATTCACATGAAAGCCAATTACTTGAAATTGAATCAATAAATATGTATTCTCTATGTCCCAGAATTTTCCAATTTCTAATTGTTTCAACATACATTTATAAAACATGAGTAGTGAATTCTACTACCTTAGACTTTTTTAACTCATATTATTTTATAAAATAGTGCTTTCTTTTTGAATTTAGATATTTGTAGAGCCTGCTCAGAATTGAGGAATGAAAGAATTGGCCATTGAGAGTTCTAGGACCTTTAAGTTTTCCATAGAAAAACCAACAGACAAAACTGTGTAACTCTTAGGTTTGTAAGAACTTTTGAAGTGCTTCATTATCTAGAATTATTTAAAGACATCAGCAATAATAAGACCGAGTCATTTTTTTTTTTTGAGTTCAGTTTACAATTTAACAATTCACTGGGGAAAAGCCATTTAGAATTGAGTGAGCCTAAATCCATACTTTTTATTAATAATGACAGAAGTGATGGAATGTTGAAATATATATCTATAAGAAGATATCACATGCCTTTTACTAAATTTGTACACCTGAGAAAATATGTTAATATAAATAATTGTTGTGTTCAAATTATAGCCAAACATATCTGCAGGTTTTAAGCTGTCTAAAGTAATTCTACATTCTCAATGAATAATGTTTAACATTTGAACCAAAAACAGTTCGGCACGAATAATTAAAGGCTTAAGTTAAATACATAGACAGTCATTTAAATTTAGATCTGCAATAACATTTACTATTATTCTCCAAGGCTTTGACTGCTTGACAGAAACAAAGTACTCTGGGATTAATTTCAAGAAATGGTGCCAACCGTGTCGCAATTTGCTGTAATTAAGACATGAAAGAACACTAAATATTCAGATTAAAAGGAGCATGATGGAGCATGATAGAGAGTCAAGGTGTGGCAGGAAGCCAATAAAAAAGCCCAGCCAGGAATACCATATTGATGGATACGAAATCAGCACCAGGAAAGTTTAGTGCATTTTACTCTAAAGAAGCACGTTCGTTTATCATTTTGTTCTCTGATTATATTTAATGTCTTTTCCCACTCAGATTTAAAGCTGAGACATGGTGTGTTAAAAAGATGATAAAACTGAAAAAGAAAGTGACAAACATTGTATTCTTATAAAGCTAATTAGTTTAAGTGGTGTGGAGAAGTCATTAGGAGGCTATCATCATTATCTTTATGGTGAAAGGATTTCCCTGTGTCACATTAGTTTGCTTTAGAACCAAATGAAAGAGCTACATAGGTGTTAACTCAAAGAGATCAAATACACTTTTTGTATTCATTAAATTTTTCTTCATATTTTAAAGAGGAAGAATTCATTTTGATCCAACTAGTCTCCTTTTTAATTCCCTAAGAATTATGGGAAATATTTTCTTTAGCTTTTGAACCTTTAGGTATTGATTAACACTGCATTTAAGCTAATGGTGACTCTTCCTTCCAACTGACTTTTTTTTTTTTTTAAGAGAGTCCCTTTAAGGTTTTGATCCTAAAAGAGATGTGGATACTTGACCCAGTTGCTAATGAGGGGCTGTATAATCTCCAGTATCCTATAGCTCAAAATAGCAGGATGCAATATAAAAAGTACATCATAAGAGGCACTATTGGAATGCTTTTTGTCTTCACAGGCAATACGCAAAAGATAGGACTTTCTAAGAAAGTCAGAAGCTGGTCTCCTGCAGGCACAGGAAGCCATCAAAGTCAAAGTGGGTAAGGTGATGAGCCTCGACGGTGTGTTCAGGAGACTGAAAGCAAGCATCCAGTATATACAGGGAGGAAAGCATCCGAAAGAGCGATCTCTGTCATTAGATCAGGTCTGCAGCGGCCAGATGGGGACCTGCAGAATCTGCATAGAGCAGGCCTTTGTGAGAGAGACCAGTGCCCCCCAAATTGTGAGCCTCACCAGAATGTAATCTGTTCTAGCCTTATCAAAGAGAATTTCACATCACAGGTATGTGATTAGAAGCCCAAAATAGGACATGTGGATCATTTGGAGCTTTGAGGTAGATGCTGCAAAGAGTCAGCATCTTCAAGAGAGCCACAAAAACAAAACTGAGTTGTTTCTACACACAGAGAGCTTTGTAGAAAATGCGTAATGTCTTTTGGATACAGACTGTATATCTTAGCTCTTTCCCTGATGTTGCAAATCTTCATGGGAGTGGGGCAGGCTTGAAATAAAGGGCTTAATATACAGTGCTCTTGAATAATTCAAGTTGATCCTCAGTCTAGAATTTTACCATTCTAGTAAAAAAAAAAGTAGTTGAAGAGGCATCAAAGTATTTCACATCCACTAGTATTTATATGACTTAGATAAGATAGAAATACAAGCATTTATTTCATAGCATAAGTAATCAATATTACTTATGATCTGTGGCATATAATATTTGCACAACATTTAATCTAAGTCCACATGTTCGTTAAGGTTTTTTTGTTTTGTTCCATATAAACAAATAGTATGAAGCTGTGAGCATTATTATCAATATTACTTTTGAGCTTGTTTGCCTAAACTTTGTAGTGTAATGCTTTTATGAAATAAAATATTAATGAAGTTACTGGGTACATAATAGACAATGTTTGTCAACCCCTTAATTTTTCCTTCCACTATTCACAACATTGCCAGATACGTGTTTCTGGATAAAACCCCCTAGAGGTCTCCTGCAAATTCTTTTTCAATACAACCAGATCATTGCAGATAATTGTATTACACAGTGTATCGATCCAAAATCGTTGTGCACCGGAAACATCTGAAAAAACATGATTATAGCTTTCTGTTTATTGTTCGTACATCATATAAGCAGGCTTTTGTGTGAATCACCTGTAAAAAAGGCAAGGTGGAAACATCAGAGAAATTACCTCTTTACAAGAATCTATTGATCACTTTAAATCAAAGAAGTATGTTTGACATAAGATTACCTGCCAGTTTGAACATTAGGTACACTATGTTATAGCCTGGGGCAGTTGTAAGTCTGACAAAGGGATTGTAAATAAAGCATGCAGCTGCGAGCGCCTCTGGCTTGGGATCAACTCGGGCTCAAGTCCAAGGTATAGGTAAACTTAAAATAATTTACCCCCTTTAACCAGCACATAATGAATTAGAGTAGACTCTTAGGAGAACCGTGAGGCATAAATCTCTTAGTCATTTCAAAATCGGCAAACTTCATAGAAAATTCACATCATGCGTAGTTGACCAAAGGTCTTTTTTGTGCATGTGCCACAAGGTGAGTCAAGTAGTCTAGAAGTCAATCTATTGGTACAAGTAGATTCTTCAAAAAAGAAACTTCCTGAAGCGTTCTGATATCCATAGTCATCTGTATGTGGCCCAATCGCTCAAAGTCCTTTTAACTTCAAGACCACTAACCTCTCAATTTCAGTGTCTGAAAATTCTTCTCAAAACTCATTTAAAAAGTTTTGGTGTGGTTTTCTTTTTTCATAAGAAATATATATTTTGAAAGCTGAAAAAGCATAGAAAATGAAATACTTCACTCAAAGTAGTTTTGCAGCTATATCAACAATGCTAAAAACATATCACTACAAAAATATCAATTGTTTTCATTTGAGTACATTTTTTTATTGGTCAAGAACAGGGAAGGCTAGGGTGCCTTTACATATTTTTTAAGCTTGAAGGATTTTTTTTTTAATCCTGAAAGCAAACTCATTGTAAGTCCTTTATTGGATTTTTTTCCCCACACTTTAACATGTGTTGAAATTATTAAACATTTAACTCATTTGTTCAGAGAGATTTCGATGTATTTGGAATTTAATAAAGATGAGCTCTGGGTGATGCATTCTTCCTTGTTAAATATTTAGCTGTTTGCGTTAGCTCTGTGGTTTCCTAAGGCACAAATTTAAACTGTTAATATATAGCAGGTTTAAGCTATAAAAATAGTAGATGCTGTAATTTCTTCTGGGGCAAAACTGGTCATTTTGAACACTTGCAAGAAAACAAAGTGAACATGCATGCACATATTTATTAAAATATAAGCAGTCAGTTGCTCAAAATCTATAAAGAGAAGCTGAGAATCAGATATTCTTAGATCTAATTTATAAGGGAGACATCATTCAACTTCAAAGATGAGTGATAAATGCAGAATATTTATATAGAGTATCTTCTTTATGAGGTTGCCTGTAAAAGATACCTCTGATGTAAGACTGTAATACCTTGATTTCTAACTTTATTGAAGCTTAGTATAAACACCATTTTTTGGACATAAAATGAGAATCATTAAAAGGGAAGATGCTCTTTTTTATAAAAATATGGCCTTCCCCATTTCTGTTTATATTGATTTGAGGATCTTAAAAGTATTTCTTCTTTTTTTCTTCATTTTGGACTGCAAGACTGAAAAGACTGATTTTCACAAAATATCATGATCTTTAATACAATGGATTATATATCCAGTGAGATTTAAAAAGATCCAAAATGCCCTATATAACATAATGTATATAAATATATATCCAAACATATGATTAAAGAAATAAAATAAAAAACATTTACATTTTCCATTTTCCTATTTGCATTTGAGGCAAATAGGAAAAAAACCAGATAAATACTTTTATAAAGGGGAAATATTCTAACACAATGTACAGATATATATATCTCTAGGAATACGGTCAACAAAGAACAAAGGAAAAATGTCTTTGTCTTAAATCACTTATTTTTTGAGAGCTTGAAGCATACTGCCTAAGTCTGCTTTGGTCTAATGAAAGAGTGCCATCTATTGGATGACCTTGAAAAAGTGCTTAAATTTCATAAATATTATACATGAAAATAAATCAGTGAAGAGCCATCATTTTGGCATAATTTATAACATATCAGCCTTTGTCTATGTGACTATACATAAGTATACCTGAGGTCTATGTTAAAGAAAGAAAAAGAATACTTTGTATTAATATTACTCTGTTATAAATGTAGCAATAGAAATCTCACAATTAAAGGCAGCAAATTGTTGTCTGATTAAGACATCTAATTTTTTAATTCAAACGTTTTATAAACTTGAGATTACGGACCTGCATCTTGTATTCCTTCACACATACCTTTGTTTACTTGTGCTTGAAATAAAGGAATCTGAAAATCGAATGCACGAGCTTGTATTTTGACAAGGAGGATCTGTTTAAATCTTCCTCAAAGTTGCATTGCATATTATTTAAACCAAAAACAAAAGAAAAAAAAAACATTAGCTTGGTTTTTTAAAAGGCAATGTTCTTGTTTTATCTTTCAGCCCAAGAACTTGCCAGTCAAGATGAAAAACTTCTTCTAATGGAATCCAGCTTGAAAGCTACTCAAGAGCAGCTAACTGAGCAAATAGCAGAAACAGTTCGCCAAGAACAGAACAGTAGAAAACCCCAGGCAGAGCTGCAGACAGTGACAGAAGGGATTATTGCTTCTGAAGAAGAAAAAAATGATTACAAGTGAGTTGCTTTTTAGTATTTCAGAAAGTTTTACTTTACATACTAAAATCAAGTCAATCCTTTGACTTTCGTTGCTAAATATTTAACTCTGTCTTGCAAAAGGTGCTGTGTAAATGTGCTAGCTTGTTCAATAAATTGTTGGTTCCAAGATAGATAAACTTTAAATTTACATCATTTCCTAACTGAAATGTCACATGCTGAACATTGTAACTGTCCTATTGTGATTCTAAATAATGATGTGGCGGTCAACTTTCTTGTTAACTACCAAGAAATGTTCAAGGTAAGATGCAAGAGAAAGAATACACTGTGTTTCTGTAGCACCTATCTGCCAATGGCATTCTCATCTTTCTCCTTTTGGAGTCCAAAGGTTACATATGGCTCTTGTTGGGTTTCTTTTTTGTTAAAGTAGCAGCTCTAAGCAAGACACTATTAAATTGAGAGACATTTAGACTAGAATTTTTTGGTCAGACCATTGAGGCATGTAAGGAACTATGAAGAAAAGTAAAGATCTATGCTGTTGTGAAACATTCGTGGGAATTGTTTTACTGAAACATCTTCCAGTAGTTAATTTCTGCTTTCATCATCTAAATCTTTATGTAATTATTATGCTTAAACTATGTTTTCAGATTTTATCATTTACTTTTCAAATAAACAGTAGTTTCTTTTTTGAGTGTTCAGATAATTAGGTCTTCTATCCTCTGTGCCTTTTGCTTGATTTTCTTGGTGTTTTTTAAAAATAATTTTTTTTAAAAAAAAAGCATAGCCCAGATGAACTCCTCTCTCCCTCTCTTCCTCTCCCCCATCCCCCCTTCTCTCTCTCTCTCTCTCTCTCTCTCTCTCTCTGTATTTGTCAAGAATTACACTTTGCTTACCGAACACTGGTTAAATTGAATAATCACAGTTAGATAAAGCGCACATACCTAAACTTTTTTTTTTCCTTCTTCTGTCACTCACACCTTTGAACACAATCCTGAGGCCAGAGCTAAAAAGACACTTGATATTAACTAATCTTTGGAAGCCAGATTCTAAACTTTCATTACTTATTGCGTATCTTGATATGTCTATCAATAGGATTTCAAAAATATTGCATATTATGAACGTTGAATTTTTTTAAATTTATAGTTTATAAATCTAACAATGCTAAAATGTAAAAGTAAAATTTTTGAAATTTATTCATGAGGAATTTATTTCTGTGTTTTAATCCTATGGTTTAATATCAGAAGGCACTAAAAATAATTTTATAATCTAGGATAACATTTTACAGGCTTCTAAATAAAATTAAACACTCAGATAAATCCTGTTTGCCATTAATGTACCTTTAGTCAGCTGCCAGAACTCAGACAACAAAAAAAGCCACATTTAACAAATATTAAAAGGTAGAAGTTGGTACCAAGAATTAAAAGCATATTGGGCAAAGTTTCTCTGGGAATGGCTGTAGTAATGTACTATTGTTGTAAATATTATGGTCTTTTAAAAAGCTGAAGTGTATTAGGGGAATAATATAGTTAAGATATATTTAGATAAAAAGAAATATATGAAAATGTTTGTGAACACTAATATAAAGCTAATGATAGTGGTCCATGTGAACTTAATGTTATTAAAATAATGCCAATATTTTTTTCTAAAGTTAAATAACACAAAAAGGCATATTATTCAGTGCACTCACAAAAAAAAAATTTTGATATGAAAACTGGCATGCAAAGATCTGCTTCCAATCTTGGATCTTTATAAGTAAATAAACCAGACAGTGATTAGTCCAGTTAAATAACAATGAAAGACTAAACTTTAGTTCTATATACTTGATCTATATTAATCTGTCTTATTTTCCTATATGGCTTGCTCATGAAATTACACTATTCTCTTTCAATGTGGAATTGCTGGTAAGGTGCAAAATATCATCTAAGAGCGTAGTTAAAATTGTAACTGTTTTTTTTTTCCTATTTGCAATGGTTTTTAATAATTATCTTAGACATCAAAAAATTATAAATATTGTTATGACATGTTACAAGAATATGTTGTTTAATTTAAAGACTGATACATGATCATAATCAAACCAATGATTGTTTAAGAGAAGTAAGTTCACGTGTAAAAAAAAATATAGCCTCAATATACATTGTCACAGGGTATGCCTACATGCTAGATATGTGCCTAAACATGAAAAAAACATACTACTATTAAAATGTAAAATGAAATCAATGTGTTTTTAGCCTAGTCAAAATAAAAAGCCCTAACTTCGTTTATTATGTTTTCTCCACTCAATCGACAGGTGGCATGAATTGGTCAGATTTACCAATTGATTTGGTATTAGGCAGTGCCAGGCGCCATGGTATTCACTGGTAAGAAGAAAGAAAACCACATCAGGTGTCATATGGCATGAGAACATTGTAGTGAGTTATCTTACCCGGTCATTCCTTTATTTGGAAAAGTCTTTGGATTTTGACTAAGTGATGCAGGGTGAAATGTGTAGAAAGTTAAGATCAAGGGTTTGAGTAGTTTCTAGAGTTCGCAATTATGGTTGAATTTTGCTATAGAGAGCAGAGGATCTCACTAGAGCAAAACATTCTGGGACCTTTTTGTTTTTTAAAAAAGACAAACTCAATTCTGAAATCATGATTTTTTAATCTCATAAAAATAGAAAAAAATGAAAACCTGAAATACAATTTTTTGAAATGTGCTGATAGAAGTCATAAGAACAATAACTAGAATCTCTATTTTAAGAGACCTGTTACAATTTGAAATGTATGTCAGTTTCTATATTCGTCTTTCTAACAGTAATAATGTATCCAAGTGACTTTTTGATAAGTAATTATCTCAAAATGATTTTCTCCATTCATTTATTTGGGAATAGTCATTCAGAACTCTCCAGGTTCCAATACCACCAAGCTCTATTACTAAGTTAAGTCATTTCTTAACTAAATGTGAAACAGTTAAAAAAGTAGTAAAACATTTGGCAATCAAAGGGAAGATTGTTTTTAACTTTAAAATATGCCTTGTAAGTTAATGGTTCCATAAAGCTAAATGTTTTATTTTAAAGAACATATAGGATTTAGATTTTATTTTTCTCCTCTCTTTTTGAACTAAATGTGAAGAACACACACCATATACTCAGTATAAGCCTGTTACACTTGAAAGATTTGTTCTGAATGTCCAGTGGGAACCTGGAAATCGTAATAATTTGTAGTATCGATTGAGTGAAGCTATGCAGCTGGGGCCTCCGGTGAATAGACAGGAATAGACATTTTATTGATTAACTTTTACAGTCATATTTTCAAGACTCCGTTGCAACATAATTTTCACTTCCCAGCTTTGTGTTGCTGCATCATGAAACTTGGATTCTTCTCTCTTAACATTTACCCACTTGAGGAAAAAAGTATGGACATGTCTTGCCAGGGTTGTGATCTACAGAAATGCAAAACTTTCTGGAAAATGATTTCTCTTAAGTGCTATTCTGCCCCAAACAGTAGAAAGGAGCTAGTTGGTTATAAGAGTTTTGGGGAAAATCATTATAGGAACTATTTGGGAATTAGACTTCTTTCCTCATTCTTTTCATGTTTAGGCATCTTAATTTTCCTGCCCTAACTTCATGCGTATAACTATTGCAGCAGAAGAAAAATTATTGTACTAATAGTCTATAATTTAGTCTGAAATGAAAATTATTAATACTAAACCATTTTGGCCAGTAATTTCAAAGTATGAATATGTGGATATATACTTATTGGACATATATGATATTCCTTAGCCCTGTGAGAGTTTTTAAAAATCATTTAAGCAAAAAAAATGTTGTATTTGCACAGGTAAACATATGGCAAATATTCTGTGTATAATCATATGTTTATTTACCTCAGGTTCTTTACTGTTTGAATTTTTGGTCATTGGAGCAAATTGCAGATTTTATACTTTACATTGGTGGAAAAATATTTCACTGTAATTTTATGTAAGAGCTGGTGACAGAGATATTTAGACATTAGATTGGATTTGAAAAAAAGGGATTTTTTAAAAGTTTGCCTCCATTCCTTTTTTTAACTCACATCTGCATTTCTTTTATTCGTGATGTTGAAAAATCATGTTAGAATAAGTTGAGCCAAAGATAAAATTCAAGAGGTTCATGTGACTACCTAAGCCCAGAAGATATAAAAGTAATTAAATTAGACAAAAAATTTAGCATTTTCTAATAGTTGTGTGTGATAATTCATATTCCATGACACTAATGCCTTATATAGTTCATTTTAGGAGTTTATGTTTATTTAATATTATTGATAATTACTATGGAATTTTTGTTCTAAACTTTGTAGATTTGATTTTAAAAGTATGCAAAGCACATTAAGCTTCCAATTTACGGTTCTTTTAATCCAAAATTAAAAATTGTGTAACCAGTAGTGAGAGTACGAAACTGATGTTTCCTTATTACATTGAGTATTAAATTTTTAAATGATACTCAACAAGTTTATGGTTTTTTTCTATTGATTTTCGAAGATGTGATTATTGAGAATTCGCTTTGGTTTTTCTTCTGTGATGCTTTAATTTCTTCCGTAACAAGTTTTATAAACATGTTTATGTGCAACATATATGTAAAGACAGTGTTTCTGAAGTTCCATAGTTATCACAATTAATATAGCACATTAATGTGTTTCAAGATTTTTTAATTACTTGCATATAAATAACTATGTTTTTCTTCTAAAGGAGTAGGTCTTTATTTATAATGAAAAGGTGTTTGAATAAAATATCTATGAATTAATTCTTTCCTTCTTCACATTAAAATAATGAATAAAATAATGTCTAAAAATACAGGTTATTTTATAACACGTGTGACTCTTAGAAGACTCTTACCTGCATAATCAAGTATGTGTTTTAAACTTATTTACCAAAATAAGGAATGCAATTAAGATAGATCAAGTAATAAACATAAAATACAAAAAGTCTGAATTGAGATTGATTTCAACATAATCCTGTAGAGGAATCCCCACTTATTGATCATTTTAAAGCCCATGCATAGCACTTAGAAAGATAAAGTAAGCAAGGTCAGATAATCAAAGCATTTAAATAGTAAAAACAGCAACTGCCACTGTAGACTGCTAAAATAAATCCATAATACAAATTGCTTTAGCAAAAAGTGGATGAGCAGCTGATCTTCCTATTGAACTCTGATGCCGTTCAGTGACCACACTGGGGAAAGGATTGGGAGAAATGCCTTGAAGATCAATATTGAGTGAGATGTAGCAGGGATTCATTTTGAACACGAAAGCATTACAGGTGTGAGAGTATAGACATCTTTAGGGGATGTCATCAAGTGGAGATTGTTTAATACAGTTAAAAAATGCCATCTATGTCTGATATTGCCAAACAACGGTCACAGAAATGCTTTCTTAGCTGTTTCAAGAAATTCTTTGAATGGAGTTTAAACTAGTTCTCAGGTTTGAAAGTATAGAAAGCTGACTCCATGCTAAAATAGTGCAACTACTCACCAAAGTAAGTTAATATCTCTCTGTAAATATATTCTATGCCTGTCACTAATCCACATTTGGGATATGAAGTAATTATGTGATTGTAGTCTGCAGTCCTGTGTGGAGGTATAAAAATTAATTATAGAACTGGGGTAGAAGGGACATTTTTGGAATTGCATGGAAGTGGAATATTCTTGTGAGTCCCTTTTTGAAACTTGTGGCTATTTGAGGAGTCCCGTTTTTAATGAGTGTTTGAACTCTACTGGCTCGTTATATTCATGGCTCTCGTGAACTCCAATGGGAGTTTTCAGTAGATAGATGTATGGCCAGCAGAATTAGGTTTAACATATTTAATTACTTTTCTTATAAAATTTGAATTTAACTTCTACTTAATGAGACATCTTCATGGCTATAATGAAGTTTTGTTGCAAACTGAATATGATTTAGCATAAGTACATGCAGTTTTATTGTATTTTGGAATAAAGTGGTTCTTCAGTCAAAATGGACAATAGTGTGATTTAATTGCTTGCACCTTTTCTCAGGTTCCCACAGGTTTCATCTTTATGTCATTATGTTTTCATAGCTTCCAAAGCTATCTGCATGTTCACTGCATGAATAGTGTTGTCTTGATAAGTACACCAACGGGGTTTTCTGCATATTCTTCCACCAGGTATTTCTTAAACTATCTTATTTATTTACCTATTTATTTTTTAAAAATATTTGTTTATTAAAGTATTTGTTTATTTGAGAGAGAGGGAGAGCTCACGCACACACAGAGGGAAAGGGAAAGGGAGAAGCAGACTCCCCACTGAGCAGGGGGCCCAATGCGGGCCTCGATCCCAGGGCCTGAGCCAAAGGCAGATGCTCAACCGACTGAGCCACCCAGGTGCCCCTCTGCCAGGTATTTCTGATGGAAGATAACCATAGCCTCCTAAAACTTGAATGTAGTACTTAGAGCTTTACAATATTACTGATTGATTTTATTTCATTTACAAAAACATTTCAGTATTGAACTTCTCCATTAAATGGCATAAAACATTGACCCATTGACTCTTTTTAATCTTTTTTTTTCCTAAAACAGAGAAAAAAGAACTAAAATGAAGATTGGTTACTTTTAAGACAATTTCCATATCAAAATGAAACATAAAAATAAAGCTCGAGGCTTAAAAGTTGCATAACTCAAGCTCAGGTTTTTCCACCCCCTTCTTTCCATAATGAATAGTTATTTACAACTATTGTAGTCTCCATGTTTGCTGTATGAATTGCTGATGGCAGCGATTTCAATGGTGAAATTGTGAAATAATATTCATAGTTGTCAGAAAAAGGTCATTCTATTTGCATTCATTAGGAACCTGAAGGACCGTGCAGTGTGTGTTTCCTTTGGGATGTTGCAGCTATTGATTTATACACAGCTGTAGGAAAAATTAATTAGGATTATATTTCACTTATTACTGCAGGCTGTGTAATAAGAAAGAAAAACATTTTTTTGTTAGAAAATTGAACAGAAAAACCTAAATGGAATCATTGTTTCTTAAATCACAACTACTTTATCATATAATTTTTCTTCTATAATCCGGTTAAAGGCTTAGTGTATTTATGGAAATTGAATTAGCACTTTGAAAAATGAGTGTTTTAGTACATATCCTATACTAATAATGATAATTTAAATTAAGCAAAAAGACATTTTTCCCTTGTTAATTGAAACTTTCCTTTCTCTAAGCTAAGGCAATGTGTATTTGTCCTCTGTGAGTTTACAGGTATTGGTAAGCTTTTTCCAGAGAGTTCAATTAAACACCAAACAGGGACCAAAATCAGGTAGGTAGATTCTCAAGATGAAGGAACAGATTCCAGAAATGAGAGTTTTAGTAGTAAAACAAGAGAGAAAAAAGTTCACTTAATTTTTATATTTTCAGTCAAAGAAACCATATATAATTAGGTTCTTCTGTAAATTTAATACTTCAAGTAAACTAGAATGTGACATTGACAATATTCTCCCTTTGTGTGATAATAGTAGATTTCAAATTGTTTTAAAAGAGATATTTGGTTTCTTTCCATGAGCATCATGCATACTCTAAGTGAAAAAACATTGAATTCAGTTCTCCACATTGTTTATATGTGACACATGTTTGAGATTAATCAAATTATAGTCACTTCTAATTAATAGCAAGGAATAATTTTGAAATGGGGCAGAAACAGATGACAAAGTATAGTTTATGTGTGTTCAAGACATACTTCATGAATGGAAACACAAGCCTATTGTGACATTCCTAACTTGAAAATTTTACTAACTAGCCTATTGTCTTTCAGAGATGTAGCATTTTAAGAGAAACCCACTGCCTGGCCTGTGGTAGACACTTAGGTATAGAATCAGGATTTAGGGAAAAACAAAACCAAAGAGGGGTCTTCTGATGCCCCTATAAAATCTAAAACCAAAGCATTAAAATCCATTTGTAGTATTGGAAATTTTTAGGCTTTATGAAAGGAGTTTATGGGAGGTCAACAGTGAAACTGAGTACAAAGACAGGCCTCTTCTGTACATTTTACCAATTAAATATTGTCTAAAAAATAATGACTAAGATTAAAATTACATTACTTTCCTCTCCAAAACTGTTAACTATATTAGCTATGACCATACAAATCTATTCCTTAATGTACTTAGTAGAATATAAATTGGGTAAACATTTTGTCCTCTGCTTGTCTGCTTCGAATGCTTGGGGCCCCTTTAAGAGAAAGCAGTTTTATCTTGGGTGATATGGAACTTTGCCTTTCCAGAGTGATAAGCAATATTTTCCACCTTGGCACATTTTGTAGTCTGTTGTAAAAAATTATATGAGGTAATTACAGTGAGATTCACTGCAAGCCCTGGGCTTTGGTAGTGCATCTAGCTTTTCCAGTTTGTTTTTAGAATAATGCTGTGTTAATGTTAATAATGAGGTAACTAACTAAGAATTTTATTAAAAATCATGGAGGTCTAAGCTAAAATTTTGAATGAATTTCTTAAGTAAAACAAATGACCAGAGCTGTTTTGCTTAGGAAAACTTACTGATCGAGCTATATATTGCTCCACTTTGTATTGAAAAGCTAATGTTTTAAAAGCACTGTTTCCTTAGGTTGTGGGGGCCTAAGAAATGCTAAGATGTGGTTCTTCACTGTGAAGCACTTATGAGCTAGTGGGGAAGTTCATGGAAAGAGATGTCCACAAAACTGGGTTATATGTGATATGTCTGTTAAATGCAATGGAAAATTAGCATAGTATAGAAACAATTACCCCCTAAGGGGTAACTAAAGAGACAATAATGGGTAACCGTATTTTCAAAAGGTGTAAGTATTTGAGAAGGTATTTTGTGGGCAAAAAGACTAAAAAGTAAGAACAATTGGAAAGTATATTTTTGGTCTAGAAAGAGGTGAATAACTTATGTTGTGGAGAATATTTAGGGGTCTAGAAAAGCAGGCTGGATGGTCTCCATGCTAGTTTTAAAAATTTATAATTTGCTTAGAAACAAACGGGAAGATTATGAAAAGTTGTGAACAGACTAATGCGTCTGATCACATTAATGTTAGAGGAGCACTATCTGAATCTCTCATTCTTTTCTCTTAACAATTCACATGACTATTCTTAATCATTCTTAAATACTGATGTCTTAGCCTCCCTGTGGCTGCCTCCCCACTCAACTCAGACTCAGTTATGCCATATGCTCTGGGCCCACATGGTACCTAATGCATACTTTTATTTTACCTATTGGTATATGAATAAAGGCCCATTTCCCTCACTGGGTGCCTTTGTGTTCGATAATCTTCCCAGACCACTGCAGACGCTACCATCTTATAACGAATTTTGATTAGATAGGAAAAGATGAAGAGCATAAATTTAGCTGTGTGCCTATTGGATATATAATCCAATATATTATCCATCACCTTGTGAAACATGCTGAGTTGCTGAGCCGACCCCAACCAGCTAGTGAGAATATCAAAGTGGACCTTTATCCAAGTGTAGTACCAAACTTTAACTCTTAGCTTAGGTATTGTTTCAGACAACCCATTCAAGACTGAGAAAAATAGGGTGAGAAAATGGAAGCTTTCTTGAAATAGATGAGACAGGGGGTACTACATTATAAAAAATTAAGAAATAATACGTAGTAGTAAGGAAAGGATACTCAGTTTGACTTTCACTGTCTGGAAAAAAGGTGTGGCCTTGGTATTTGTGTTCCCCTCCAATTCATATGTTGAAATATTAACCCCCAAAGTGATGATATTAATATGTGGGGTCTTTGGGAGGTGATTAGGTCACAAGGGTGGAACTCTCATGAATGAGATTAGTGCCTTTGTACAATGATCTGAGAAAGCTTCTTTGTCTCTTCCACTATGTGAGGACATAGCTAAAAGTCGTGTATATGCCAAGAAGCGGGTCTTCACCAGACACACAATCTGTTCCTTGATCTTTGATTTCCCAGCCTATGGGACTGTGAGAAATAAATTATTGTCATTTCTAAACTACCCATGTTATGGTATTTTGCTATATCAGCCCAAATAGACTAAGGCAGGTGAGGAAAACAGAAGGGAAAAGAAGAATAGTAAATTAAAAGAAGTGAGAAAAGATTGGGTCCTTCTGCCATATAGACTTGAATTGAGGATGGACAGAAGATGAAGAGCTAGTGGACATGGAGGATACAAGAGAGAAAGTAGGTAATTGATATGGCAAGAAATCAGACTATATTCAGATGTTTATGACGTGTATATATATAAACACCATAGAATGTGGGCGAGTGATAAAGATATAGGGAAAATGCGAGGGTATGTTTACAAAAGGAGAATGGTTTTTGAAACACAATCATCTGACGGAATGAGTATGATGGAGGTTTAGAGGATTGTGAACAGGACTGTCAGAAACTGTGAAACCATTGAGCATTGAGTAGAATGTAAGGGAGTAATGTGTGCTTAAGGGAAATTAGACACACAAGATATAAAGATTGTATAGGGCAAGGATTACTGGGTTTAAGTGAATCTGGAAATGCCAATTCATTCATTTAACAACTATTTCCTTAGGTCCTAAGGTCCTAACATGTGCCTAACTCTAATCTAAGCCCTAGGTGTAAACAGTGAATAAAATACTAAGTCCCTGTGCTCAAGGAGGTTATATTCTAGTGGGGATTTAGATAACAAAAAGGTAAATATATATATATATATATACACATACACACACACACACACACACACACACACACACACACACACACACACATATATATATATGGCAAGATTATACAATGTAGTTTGTACCCTTCATGGATTTTATAGTATTCTTCATCACATCCGAGGAGACTTGAATATTAGGGCTATGGAAATACTTGATGGCCCAGCTTTCTCCAGATCTGGAAATATCCTCTGCCCAGGTATACATCCCTTTGGGTTTTTGATTTACCTGCTTTCTGAAGACTGGAAAGGGTGATATTTTAATGCTTGCTTGTAATAAAAGCCCTGGAAACTTTATGGCAATGACTGACCAATTATTAGAATACATGGCCGAATCACATTTTCACTATTTGCAGACATCTTTATTCTTTCTCTTCTTTTAAGTTTAGCACAACTTTAAAATTAGGTCCAGGTCTTTCTTCTTTTGGCTTTTCTCTTTATCCTTGTTCTCATGGCTTCACTTATAGAGACAGATCCAAAGTGATAGAATCTGGGGGCTATCTCATATACATGCCAAGTATCCCCTTTGCCTCACACTTTTGCTCCTGGTAAAGTTAACCGAATTTTTCCATTAAAGTTATTTTAACCTTTATCATTATTGCCACTGACTCTCTCTACTTTCCTGAAGGCCTGAACCACCTTCCTTACACTCCGTTTATATAACGCTCAACCAGGGGTAGAATCAAACCATCTGTTTCTGGTTATTCTTGGTTAGAATTAAGGCAAGAGATAAGCCAAGGTTGGTCTACCACCATTAATTAGATATCTCAAAGGAGCTCAGAAGAATCCATCCAGAAACCAATTAATTTAAGATTTCAAATAATTATTTTCAAAGAATAAAATGGCAAACACAAATCTCAGAAAAGCTTTGGACTTACTTAATAACAGTAAATGTTTCTATGGCATGGTGCCTAACCGACATATCTAATTAGTTGTTAATATATCTATTGCTGATGGGGAATAATTTGGTATTGTTTGTTTTATTCCCCTCACGCTAAAACCTGATATGTCATTTTTCATGGTCTTAGAGACTTTCCTAATTTTGTCCAGTAAGTTTCTGTAACCATTCAAATCCTTCAACTGGAAGTGAAAGTCAAACTCCTACATAACTGAAGACCTTCATCAAGAATTTCACAAATACTTGCAATTTATTGAGCACTGAGTATATACTCGAGTCTATACTGATTGTCTTACAGGCATAGTTTCATTTAGTCTTCATCTCAATTGGTTAAAATTAATATTATTGCTATCAATTTCAGATTAGGAAACTCAAGACTAATAGAGATTAAAGAATTTGCTGGTATATCCATACCTGAGGTTTAACCTCCTATGTAATTATCCCTTGAAACTTATATTTTCAACCATTAAATAAACCATATTAGTTTGAAACTACAAATATGCAGTGAAGAATAACTTCATTGGTAGGTGGAGAAGATGTAGAATATTTGTTTAAATAGGAGCTTCCAGAGTCAAAGACTTCATTTCAGCGACTATGGGCTATACCAATAAGCACATAATATTGCTACAATTATAATTTATAAATGTGGAGAAAAACAAGCAATGAAAATACTATAAAAGTAAGCTTTAAACACAAATAAAAATCCTAGCATGTCTATTATAAGCTACTCTAGAAAGAAAACAAAAAGCCTTAACAACAGACTAACCAAACCTTGCCTGGACCAGAATATGATTCCATTTAAAGTGTTTTGAACTGTAATGCTGGAGTAGTCCTACTTGCTCAGGATATTTTCAAACAATAGCTATTATTACATACACACATACATACTATGTATAACACAATGTAATTTTAATCAGGGAAGCAATGCAATTGTATAAACTGAGGAATATGAATTTCACCTTGACACTGGAAATGGTTCTATTATGTATTTATTTGACGTTTAACAGAACTAAGACACTATGATACTTTGAGAAAAATTCTGAAGATTTACCCTTTCAAGGTTTCTCTAATTTTCTTAAGGCGTTCACAAATATATTTTCAAAATATAAATATACATTTATGCATTGGTTTGTTATATCCAAAAAAGGTTTGGGAAGACTTAGAATTACAACAAGCTTTTTTTCCAACAGAAATAAATGACACAAAAAACAAACAGAAGGCAAAAGTGGGAAGAAGCACAGTGGTTATAGGAGTGAGTCTAGCTGTGGAAATCATGGCATTTGTGCACCTGACATCAGCAAATTAGCACTTGGGCCAAAAGGCAATGTGCCTGATGACTGAATTAAGGACGCTAGGATTTTGCTTGTGAGAAGGGACCCAAGACAAAGCTGGGATATCAAGATAACAAAGACTAAGAAAGAAGGGACATTCATTCCATTCCACCATGCTGGCAAAAAGCTGCCCCTTGTGAAGTTCCACGGGGACACACCCTGCTTTGGAAAAGGAATGTACCTCCCACTGGCAAAAAAGAGGACTAGAAAGAGGATGTGAACATCCGGAATAATTGTGCTAAATCATCAACCTACATTATTTTGGAGACAACAAGTACGCAGGGCTTTATTTTCTTGATGCTTCCCAAAGAACCGTGCTACAAGGCTGGGTTAGTTTGCTCATCTAAAAGCATTTTCAGGAAAACTTGCTTTTACTCTCAGGTTATGCACTTGAATAAATATACATTGCGTTGCCCAGATATATTTTCCTCCTAACAAATTAGCCAGGATTTCTGGTCTGATGTCTTACTATGAATAGCATTTTATTGAGAAACAAAAAGAAATTTGTGAAATCCCCCTGAAGGAATGAATGGATCAGTTGTTATTCATGACTCCTCCACTACTCTCCTGACCTTCAGGAGGCTTTATGCAAAGAGAGACAAGCGCCTGCTGTGGCAGAGACAAGATATTTTGGGAGAACAGTACTTTCTGTGGAACAGCTTTTACTTTTTTCTCTGATGGATCTGGAATTATAACTCCACTGTTAAATTCAGCAGTATACGTGTAGACAAGGAAAAAGGTGCAACAGTGCAATGCGCAGAGTTAAAGGGAACATATACTAGCATCTAAGAAACAAATGGACACAAAAAGAAGAAAAGGAGGAAATAAGGCTGAAAAAATGAAGCTGTCAACTTATGGGTTTTTTTTTTTTTTGCATTTTAGCTTCACATATACACTGGAATTTTAATTTGTAGTATTCTTATAGAAAATTACTATGATTCAATGCTTTAGATTTGCAGGAGCTTCCATACATTTTTTTTTAATTATGAAGAAATCAAAAGAGAGAAATTCTGTGAACTACCTCATGTCTGGTGGTGGACCTGAGACTGGAAACTGATTATCTGATGAATCTCAATAATCTTCTAATTAGAAGTTCTATTAAATGTAGTCCAAATTTTACACAAATGCCTTTACCAAAGGATTTTGTATTTCCACTGCACTTGGCTTAGTGTGTATCTGGGGGTTGAGGTTCAGTAGATAAGCAGCAAGAATGTAAAGTGCAAAACAATTTTTACCCGTAGGTGAATAATTCAAATATGTTATTCTATGCTTGAGGTTAAACAAAATTTTTGCTCATGCAAGAAATAAATTCTGCTTAGGTAAAATGTAGTGTATTATTTTCCTTCTTATAATTAATAAGTGGCCTTGAGGAATCAAAATTGCTGAATAGTATGATAAAGCACTTGCTAATGGAGAGACATTTATCCAAAGAAATATTTGTTTTTTTCTGAAATGAAAATCTCTTCAGCTAAATTGTATCATGTAGTCAGTTCTCCTCTGCTCTCTCGTTTTAAATATCAGACCATGTAAATTACACAGTAACACTCAGAGCTGAGCTTGATTGGGCTCAGGAGAACTGTTGGCTTTGCACAAGAGAAGGTTTTAGATGTCTAAGCTCAAATGTTCTTAGTTGGATTTCACTGCAGCAGATAGAGGAACAGAATACTCAACTGTTCCTACAGGAATAGACAAAAGATGAACAAATGCATTTTTTTCCAATAGTAATGCAGGAACTATTCTTAAAGGATTTTTACTGGATATAATTGTAAACAGTATGTATGGTTAACTCCACATAAAGTTGTTTGGCTTATAAAAATGATTTAAAGTTAATCTGTTGGATGAATTACTTGTTTATCTTTAAAAACAATGGAAAGCTCAAATAATTGGGCATCTCATAATGGACTAGAGAGTCAGATACACTTGAGTGGGAATCCTTATAAGCTATCGCTGCTTTGAGCAAATTACTTCTAAGACTCAGTATTTTCATCTCTAATTTGTAGATAATAATATCTTTCTCATAAGGATGTTATGAGAAGGCAGACAATTTTGTGGAGGTCAGGCACTGGCCTGATACAGTCGTGGTTCTCAATAATTGGTAGACATTGTCAAATTAGAAATGAAGGTTTGTTTCATCAGATAAAAAGATGCTACAATTTTTCTAATAACAAAAACTCCACCATTGGGACATAATGGATACAAGATTAAGCAGATTAATGTATTTAGAGGATATTGCCCTTATTTATATCCCAATAAATGGATATAGAGTAGTCCCTGGCAACCCCCAAATGAAGATTTTTTTTTTGGTGAGTTTCAACTGCACATGGGTTATTGCCTGGTATGAGCCTCAGGAAAACAAAGGATTTTCCTCCAAAGCCCAGCAGCTTCATATATGAAATATTATTAATTCCTTTAGAGAAAAAGAAAAATCTGGTTCTCTTAGAATTGTCTAGAAGTATTCCCTTTAAACTTGTAGTCTCTTCAAATTCAGTATTTTGCAAACTATGTTAGATATAGTTTTAACATAACCTTTGTAAGAAGAAGGAGATTGATTAATTTGCTGCTGACAAGAGTTCACATTCTTTTTGTTTTTCTCAGAGGATGCATCTGCTTCCTATTCTGAACATGGTTCTACTTACAATCTAATTGCGCTACCCTACACTGCCCTATTATTTTCTGAGTCTGAGCCTACATTTTAGGCCAATCATCGAAGAGTACAGGAAGAGAAGACTTGGAAATTGAAGGCTACACATAAACATACTAGTCTTGTTACATCGATCAGTATAGCTGCTTCAGATTGTGTAAGCATGCAGTTCTATGCTTTAGGCTTGTCCTCACAATTTCCTGAGATAGGCCGGAATTATTGTCTCCATATGAGGTGTGATATTTGTCATCTAATGATAAATGGTTGAATGATTTAAGCACTTGGGCTTCATACTTCCTTTGCTCCTTTCACTGGGTCTTGGGCTCTATAGTTAGAATATTTTGTCCAGATGTATAAATGGAAACTTTGAAGAAAAAAATCATTCAGGTTTTATTAAGTTTAACTCCTAAAATATCACTGTGAGTAGTAATTAAATTAGTATCCATGAAGCACTATAATAAATGAGATACAATTTAAAGGAAAGATTGCGTATGTAAAAGCTTAATTCAAACTAAGATCTCCTTCTTTCCAGGTTAACTTGGTGAATTTAAGTTTTGTTGCAATGTCCCATTCCCTAGAAAACCATTGTGGTGGTACTCCCCCCGAATTTAATAATATATATATATTCCATCATAAACTGGAGTTAGAAGGTTTTGGGATAGTAAACTCTTGGAAACAGCTTTACGTTTGAGCTTGGTACATATGGCTGAAGTCTTGAGTTTATGTTTTTTTTTTCTCTCTACATATCAAATCGTTAATTAGAAACTAACCCAATCACTTCTTGCTTAGCATAAGAAAACCATACAGCAAAGGTTAGTACAAGAGATGAATCCTACCTCACAACAGAATCATCAACCTAAGGATTACAGAGGGTAAAATCGCTCACTCATCTTGTCAAATGGTCTCTTCTGAATACTAATTCAATCTATTATATTTCTAAAAAGCATGCAACAGTAAATATACTGAATATATTATAAACTAATATATATTGATGATCTTATATACTACAATATTATTATACTATATTCAGTATATTACATACTAATATACTGAATATACTGAACATCGGTAATATGTTATATATACTAATATACTGTTTAGAATTTTAACACTGAACATGCAACACTGAACTTATTGTTAAAATAAGTACCTAACATGTCCTAAGAGAATGCTATTGGAAACTTTTATACATCATATATACAATACCAAAGGCATCATTTTACAATGAACAAAAAGGTTCTAAGAGGTGATTTAACTCTGCTGATATCACATGGCTGATCAGCGGCAAGATAAGAGTTTCCGGTCCTGGACTTCTAACTTCAAGGCCAGCACTTATTCAATTATGTTATACTCAATTCTTAAAATATTAATAGAATTTTGAAAAATGTGTTTTCTTCATTAGTCTTGGTTTTCCTCCACCAGTAATTATAACCAATGATCCACTTATTTAATAAGCCTTTCATGTCTTTGCCTCTGTATATTTTCAGCATCTAGAACAGTTCTGCATGAGTAGGTGTCCAATCACCGTTGACTCAGATGGGCAGAATTCATTCTTTAAACCAAATATCTGTCGAACCTCAGATGGTTGTCCCTATCTGGGGCATGTCTACTTTTCCCAGAAATAGAAATGTTCATTCACTCTACTGCAAGGTTTCCTGTTTCTGTTTCATTTTAGTGTATCAGGTTCTTTTTTTCTTTTTAATTATCACACCAGGAAATTCCTTGGCAAAGTACACTGGAGTCCCTCTAGCCATGGAGTTTTTTTCTGTGAGTTACAATTTCATATTTTTCCCTTTACATTTGGGGATTGAATTAAGAAAATATTAATAAAGCTACAATAAGACTTGTATCAGTATGATAAATAATAAAGAATGCTTATTATTTGAACCATATTCTATATAGTATAGTATTCTATGCACTAGAGTCTACAAAATGGAAAATTAGAAAATTAAAACTCACAATAACTTTCATAGAGAAAAATCTAAGGGAAACAACTGCCAAGGTCATCTTTACTTTTACAGAAAATATTCATATAAATCTTCTGTAGTATTTTGGCTTAATACTAATAAATCACTAAGAAGCTTTTAACACAGGTCATTCTAATGTTTACCTGAAGATATCATAGCTCCAGATAATTATTAAAAAAGGAATCCAGTTCATGCATGAACTACTAAACAGAAGTGTATTCCACTTTGTTTGAATATGTGGAGATTGAATTTTTTCTATAAATCTAGATGAACCAGATAGATCTTTAAAAGTAGTTCATTCACAATACTTTCTTCTCATTGATGATATCTATATAAATACAGTTGTACATGTTTATCTGTATACACACATATATGCCTATGCTAAGTTGATGAAATCATCAAAGAAACAGTAACACCTATTCAAATAAAGAAAGGAAATATATACATTGACTGCAGTTAGGCTCCCTAGATAGTACCTTCATGATCCTGTGATGGTCTTTTGTTTATACTCTATTTCTACGGATTTTGTATTCTATTTCTAAGAAACCAGGTGGAGTACTTAAAATTCACTTAGAACCTCCAATATTTCTGAATCTGTTACTTTCCCCACGTGTCTTTCTTCATTTTTAGTATGACATTGTCCCATAACTTTATATATGCATATTTATATGATATATACAAATAAAAATTTTGTATAAACAATATTCATTTATTCATTCATCTTATTTGATCAACAAATATTTATTGTCATTTGCTATGTGCCAGGTAACTTTTAATATGACAGAAGGATATCGCAGAAAATCAGACAAAAAAATCTTTTTCCTAATGGAGCTTACATCAAACTGAAGAGACACACACAAAATAAAACTATCTATTTCTACTTGTGATGAGTTTTGCAAGGGAAAAACACATTGTGCAATAAGAGTGTATGTAAAAATAACTTAAACCCCAACCAAAGTGTCTCCTTTAATTAAAAAAAATTCAATAATGATTTGGTTTGCAAGCCAAGAAGTGTCATGGGACTTCAGGTGGTTATTTTGTACACTGCTATGACACACATTTCCTTTTTATGTGGGAATTTTGGGGGGACTATTGTCTCATATCTCTGACAAATTTTTGGATTTTTTTGGATATTCATTTTAAAAAATAAACCACATTTAAAAAAATGTCACAGCTTAGAAATCGTAAAAATGATTTTCCAATCCTTCCCTTTCTTTAATAGAAAATAGAGCCTCAACAAGTTGATTCTTTTTTTGTGTGTGTGTTTTTATTCTTTATTTTTTTTGTAGAGTTCTGGGCAGAAGGTCTAAAGGGGATCCTCTTATAAGTGATGGGTTTGATGTTCTTTGTGTTTATCTTGCTTATCTGTGGGTATACAATCTTGTACCAATTTTGGAGAATCTTCAGTCAACTTTTCAAATACTGATTCTGTCTTATTCTGTCTCTCCTCTCTTTCTAGACATCATCTGCATACATGTTAGACTAATTGACTGAGTCTTTTATATATATTATGCCCTCTTCTATATTTTTCTTTTTTTTTCTGTTTTTAGTTTACATATTTTTGGTTGACTCATCTTCAAACCTAAAAACCCTATCTTCTATTTTCTCTTAATTGCTGTTAAGCCCATATGTTGAGGTCTCAATTTCATTTAATTTTTAGTTCTAGAATTCCTTTTGGTTATTTTTATGCATTCTAATTATTTGGAAACTAATTCTAGTTATCTAGAAATTCTCCATCTTTTAATTTTTTCTATCTCTTTACCTCTATTTTTCAAATATATGAATTGTTATTTTAAGATCATTTTCAATAACCCCAATATCTTAATCTCTTGTTATTTCTCTTGGTTTTGGGTTATTTGGTGTCATTTCTTGCTATTCTTCTTGGATGATTAGACTGGGAAATGATATATATTGTTTAAAAAGTGGATAGGCTCCAAATAGTGTTAACTTGCTCCAGAGAAGGGTCATCCTTTTCTCTAGTAGGTAGATAGATGAGGTAGATATCAACTTAACCAAGTCAGGGATTAGGCTGATTCAAATACAGACTGTAATTTTGGTATGGCTCTATCTACCTTAGGTTTGTCCCATTATTCAGGCATAGCTCTCCAGAGTTCAGATGAGAACCCAGTCGTTTTCACCATAGCCCTTCTGATGGCATGACTTGAACTTTAATGCTTATTTCTCAACACTGAGAAGTCAGATAACACTCTTTGTTCTTCAGAGGTTTTGGCTCAGATTTTTAACCTTCCATCCCATACAACTTCAGAATTTGGGCAACTGTTTGATAGGGAATCAAGCTATAAACTTGAAACCCCTCAAGACTTGAAGTTTGTTTTTTTTTTCTTTACCATTGTGAAACTGCCAAACTTGCTCTTTTCTCTGTCTCCACTAGCAGAAGTCCTCAACTTGGATTCCTGTTTTCTTGCTTATAGGGAAAACTGTTGCAGTTTCAACCTCTAGGCAACTAACTTTTCCACATTTCAGTCCAAAAAGGAAGGATAAAAATGATTTCATTTTGGGAGTTTATGAGATGATTACCATGACTTTGCAATTTCAAAATCTGGAGTGGTAAGGATGAACATGTATCAACATATGAAATAAATTAGATGAATGTTTCCTTCAAACATTCATTAACAAGAGAAGAAATACTGATGGAAAATATATAGCTATTATTAAGTTGTATAATTTCAGTGTATAAATATCAGACATTCTATTAATTAAAGTTATTTATTTGGCTTTATAATCATTGAAAAATGAAAGGGTGGTGACAAACTTTCCAACATTCATGAAGTACAAAAAATTGAAATTGTTTTGATTAGGGCATGTTATCAGGCTTGCAATGGTGTGTCTTATAGAATTTGCAACAAAATTGGTTTATCAATATTTAAGAAAGAACCAAAAGCTTTATGTAGTAATGATGAATTATACAAATTTATTTTTAATTGGGAGCAACTTTAATGTAGAAGTAAAATATATCTAAATTGCTATTAACAGAACAACAGAATATTTATATTATCTTTTTTTTTACATCTTTGAAATTATTGGAAATCCCCTAGAATATTTCTAAGTCAGGTATAGACATAATTTAGGGAATCATACATTATTTACTGTGATTAAAGAGTATCTGGGGTGCCTGGGGGCTCAGTCAGTTAAGTGTCTGCATTAGGCTCAGGTCATGATCCCAGCATCTTGGGATCGCATCCCACAGGGGGGTCCTTGCTAAGCAGGAAACCTGCTTCTCCCTTTCCCTCTGCCTGCCACTCCGCCTGCTTGTGTGTGAAACAAAAAAATAAACTATTAAAAAAAAGAGTATCTGAAGATTATGCAAACAAAGAAAGTTATGCCGATGTCTTCTAACACAGGTGGCTATTGAAGTCAAGAAATGTTTTACTTTGGTTTTTATTTATTTTTCTTTTGTTGGTAATTCCTACATAAGTATGAAATATACCAGAAGTATATTTAAGGTATTGCTATGTAAAAGTAGTGATTTTTTTTTCTTACCTTAAAAATATAGGTACAGTGATTAGTATATCAAGACCATTTTGGAGGGAGCAGGGGAATTATACTAAAAATCAATTTCAATTAAATTAAGAAATATTTTGGGAAAAAGCATGGCACCTTTATTAGTGCATCATTTTTATTGCATTAGAAGGATAAAAATAATATTACCAAGAGCCATATACTAAGTAGTTCAGCAAATTCCTTTTCTAGAACACAACTATCATCACTATTTTTGTTTTTTTAATGTCGGCATGGAGTTCCACTTAAATGTATCACACAATGACTGAGGCTTAAAGAACAACCACTATCCATATTATTTTTCAACAGGTTACATACCTCTCTAAATCTTTTGCCTCACATATGGAATAAAAGGGTACAACTAGATAATTTCTAAACATTTTATCCCTGATACATTATTTGGCTCTATGTCCATTTGGGAAATGTTTTTCCTCTGTTAATTGCATAGGTTCACACTCTCTTGTTATTGTTTATCCACAAGATAATTTGACTCAATGTCATTCAATCCAAACCCCAAATTTCATTTGGAAATGATGACGTGCGTGTGTGTGTGTGTGTGTGTGTGTGTATGCTACTGTGTGCATGAGCCAAACACAAAACCATGTAAATGTCCATCCTGAAAGATTAAGTGAGGTAGAGATGAAATACATCTATTGCAAGCTTCCAGTACAGAATCCAGTATTCCCTCACTCTTCTACTTTTACTTTGAATAGCAACATCTGAATGCTGTCATTTATTAATTATTTTATTTATTAATTTATTTTTAATTTATTATTATTTTGTTTATTAATTATTAATCTCTAACTCACATAACAAACTTCATCCAAGTACCTTTTATCTTTCTCATACTGCTTCCTAGAGACTACTATTAGTCTTTAACAATACCTATTAAAGAACCAACACTTTCTAGAATGATTTTTAACTTGATTCTCCATATGGTATGCTCTGGCAAGATATTGACCAAATGACCAACTGTTTAACCCTAAACATCGACATCCATTTTATATTCCCTGTAACAATAATATAAACATACTCATCCAATTTCTACTTTGAACTTTCTTGAAAAAGCAGGACATTCCAATGTGGTATGAAATGGTTTTAGTCAAGAATATCCTGCCCACATTTGGCGGATATGATATGAATTGTTGCATAACTGAGTCTGGTGTGATTTTCCTAGTTTGTCCACTCATACAATGATGGAGTTATTTTGAAGAATAATAATATGATTTTATCTTTACCAAGGTACCCCAGAATACCTAATCCTATTATTGGTCTCTTTACTCCTCCCTTCATATATATACAAAAGAAGTAAAATAAGCCTTTATGATTATCTAGAAGACTGGCCCTTGAGTTTAGACTTCAGTTGAAATTGGGTCAGGAGAACACACTTTTTCAAGACCAGAAGACTAGTGTTTCTCCTAAACCAAACCTGAATCTGGAATTGACCACTCCAAAGGGAAAATAAATAAGTATGTAAGTAAATAAAATAAAATAAAATAAAATAAAAACTGCCAGCATCACAGAAAATGGAAAAGAAAGAGAACAAAAACAGAATTTGCACTTAGGCCTTGTGCTAATCAGATCTCAGCTGCCTGCCACAAGAATTTTCAGGCTAGGGCTGCTGCTTTGCATTCCACTATTGTGTTGAAGGAGGAAGTCCCAGGAAGACAAAGATCCATGCTTGGCAAATAAAAACAGGGGTCTTCTTGCCTTCTGACTGGACAGGTGGAAAATACAGCTCATATGCTTCCTTGCACTGAGTTTTCACTTACTTTGAAAACTCATCTCCTACAAAATATGATCAGTCAGTTTCCTCCAACTTCAGCAATGCCTTTTATCCTTGGAAGGTGATATTTCTTCCACATGATCAATTCTTGGACTTGGGTGTGGGGAAGTTGTGGCAGGCAAGAAGAAAAGAAGGGAAGATGAGAGAAATCTTGCACTTACCCTGGTGGTGAAAAATATTGATTTATGCCTTTAAAGTTAAAATGTCCCAGTAGTTTTTTATTTGCTTTATTACATGGCAGATGGTGTATGTATGTAATATTGTATTAGTTGACTTAAAAAACTGAGGTGCTGAATGGGATTTGCCTCAGCTACTTTTAAATAGCAATTTGCCTAGTACATTAGAAAAATAATTCCATTCATAAATATAATAAAAAAATCATAAATATATTTGTTAGCAAATTAAGACATACCTGTGCATTTGGAGAGATTTATACCATTTAGATATGAAAATGGTAAAGGCCATGTAATTAACTTTGAAACTTGCTTCTAAAATGTTAAGAATAATTTAGGATTCCATTGAAAAGCTTGGCTATTTTTGTCCTGGTAAAAGTGAATCAATATTGATTTGCTTTAGAAATAAGTAGAAAGGGATTTGTTTTTGAGATGAAAAAGATGGATTTTTAAAAATTGTCATAAAAATCACATAGCATGGATTATACCCTCTTAAATTTTTAAGTGTATAATACAGTATTGTTAACTGTATGCACATTGTTGTACAGCAGAGCTCTAGAACTCTTCATCTTGCATTACTGAAACTCTATATCCATTGAACAGCAACTCCCTATTTTCCTTCTCCCCAATCCTCTGGCAACCACAATCCTACTTTCTGATTCCATGAATTTGACTACTTTAGATATCTCATATACATGCCATCACGATGTATTTGTCCTTGTGTGACTGGCTTATTTCATTTAGCATAATGTCATCAAGTTTCATCCATGTAGTAGCTTATGGCAAGATTTTTTCCTTTTTTGAGCCCGAATAATATTCCATTGTATATATAGTACATTTTCTTTATTTATGCAATTATCAATGACCATTTGGAGTTTTTCTATCTCTTAGCTATTGTGAATAATGCTGCAATGGAAATGGGAGTCCAAAGATGCTCAACATCATTAATCTTCAGGAAAATGCAAATCAAAGTCACAATGAGATGGGTGGAATGACCATTCACAAAAATCCAGAAAATAACGGTTGGCAAGGATGTGGAGAAATTGGAAAACTTGTGTATTGTTAGCAGGAATGAAAACTGGTGAGCCCCAATGGAAAATAAGATGAGGGTTCCTCAAAAATTAAAAAAAAGGACTACCACATAATCCAGCAATTGAAAAACAGATCTTGAAGAGATTTTTGCATTCTCATGTTCATTGCAGTGAATTTGCTTTTACATTAAAAAATATTAAATAATTTTCAAAAAGCGGAAGTCATACTGCCTAAAATTGATGGCAGAGGATATTGAAGACAATGAAGAAAGGATGGGTGGACTAATTGGTATTATTTTATTTCATATCAATAGGTTAGTGCTAATATTTTTAAAAGTGGAACAAAAAATGATAATATAAATATATATTTATTAAAGTAAAATGGTGCAGTATAATGATGAAAGTATGAGTTTCAACCAAAGTTGTAATTTAAGAACTAAATATATGTGCAATAACATTAAACAGAAGGGATTCTTTTGAGCAAGCCATTTCATTACAGTGTAATAAAAAGCCATGTCTCACATTATCTTAGATCTAATACATTTTTTTTTGAGCATGAAATGTATAGAGTAATAAAGACTTATTTGGCTTTTTAGAAAGCGAACACATCTATTTTTAAAACATTAGTATGTTAGAGAACTAGGGGCTTTAAAATCTGAAAAAGATATCAAGATTTTAGACATTTAAATCCTGTTTTATTTGGAATCTATAGAAGAAGAATTGTGTTTTATTGCTTTTCATGCTTCTTTGCAAGGGAGAGAAGAGGAAAAGAAACAAAAAAAATACATTTGCTGGAAAAAAAAAGTTGAAGTCAGTACAATAAAAAAGCCACCCAAATATTAGCCATCTCTCTCTCTCTCTCTTTTTTTTTCTATTTTTAAAAAAGTATTATTTGGTCTGAACCTGGGTGATATTGACACAACCCAAGATAAAAACTTAAGACAATTTTTCTTTGGCCAAATGAGTATTATTCCACTGAACCTGTGCCCTTTCTCATTCCATTTTACTTCATGGGGTGTTTGGGAGATGAAGGATTTCTTCATTATCTGCTGTACCTCATGGCAGTGACAACAATGATAAAATTCAGTTTATACCCATGAGAACTCATTTATTCCTTCATTAAAATAACATTTGGTGCTGGGCGCCGTGAGAGTAATCAGGATCCTAATCATACTACTGGAGGGAACTGAATGCCACAGAAGCAACCAGGAGGTGTGTTAGTGTAACTTCCAGAGACAATAGGGAAGATTTCTTGATGAAGATCATATAATGGATAGACAGTTGCTAAACTTCCAATGAAGAGACTTGTGAAAATAACATTTATAAAAAGCAAAACCTTCTCCTTTTCTAAGTACTCATATTTTCATCTATTATTTTCCTCCTTTCACACAGGGAAATGGGCCTATTCTCTCCTAAGCCACCTATTCTCTTATAGCTTTTACTCCTCCAAAACCCATACCATTAGTTATCACTTCTTGAATAATTTTCTCATTTCCACTAACCTTTTATCTTCTCAAATACAACTATTTTCAATAATTTCCATTCATTTAAAAAAACCTTTTATTTACTTTAGCTACTACTTCTTTCTTATTCATGGACACACTTGTTAAAGATATAATCTCCTCCCACTGGCTTCTGCAGGCCTCTACTCAAAGATCCTCTCTAAGGTCAGTAGAGATCTCCTCAATGCTAAATTTAACAGCTCCTTCTCTATGCAGAACCTACTTGAATACTTAATATCTGTACAACATTTGACTCTGAGGACTACCTCTCATTGAAAAAGAACTTTTCCTTTAGCTTCATCTGTAATATTGTCTTTTAGTGATTTATTTAAATTTATCATATAGCCTCTTTTTCCTATACTCATTTCTGAAAATTTGTGTGACCTTACATTTCTTTCACATTCTTCACATTTCTTCATAGTACTCACCACCTTAAAGTGGTTAAGTCTTAATACAGGACACTTTGTGCTTGGATTCTGAGGCTGTCATTTACTGCTGTGTAACTGAGCAAATGGTTTTCTGCGCCTTTAAGACTCAAATGTTAAATAAATAGAATAATTGTTTTGACTTCATAATGTTTTAATGAGGGTTAAATAAGATAATATCTACAAAATTATTGACATTGTGCCAAGAACTTTAATTAATAAATAGGAGATATTATTATAATTAATATTATAGCTTGACATATTGGTGACTTTTGAATCCAAGCTCTAGACCAGCACTATCCAGTATACTTTTCCAATATGGCAGCCATTATCCACATGAGACTTTTGAAGTATTTGACATGTGACTATTGTGAAGGGGGAGCTGAACTTTAAATTTTACTTAATATTAACTAATATAAATTTAAATAACTGCACATGACCAGGGACTACTATATTGGACAGTACCACTCTAGACCTTCAACTTCTTTCAAGATATTAAGTTTGCAAAGTTAAAAGATGTCTAACCATCCACTTCCTCTCCTATATATTTTGGAATATGCTACTTTTCTGAATTTCCTGTTTCAGTTAATGGCATCACCATTCACCAAAGCAACAATGTTCAAATGCTATGTGATGTATTAGGATTCACTCTGAAATGAAAAGAGCATAACCTTTGAATCAAACACACCTGGCTTCAAATAGGACATCTCCATTTCCTTGCTATTTGACCTTAGGCAAATTAAATAACTTACAAGAGTCTCATTTTTTTTCATTTGTAAAATAGAAATAAATATGTGTATCACACAAGGCTATTTCAGGATTAAATGACATAACATATGTAAAACACCTGGCATAATTTCTGAGCATATAAAGCATATATATTTCATAAATATACATTACCTCTTTTCTTGCCTCCCATTTCAAATGGATTAACAGATCCTATTGATCTCCTGCTGAAATATTTTATGTCTTTCCTCTTTTTCCATTCCCATTGAATATGTTCTTATTAATCTCCTTCTCATCAAATTTTCTAATAGAATAGCCTCTTAATCAATACCTCTTCCCAGTTCTCTTTTACTAATCTTTCTTATCCAATCCATCCTCAGAATTTCTACAAAATAGTTTTCCAAAACATAGGTCTGATCCTGTCACAATTTATTGCTTTATAATTTTATTAAACAAGTGTGTAATTCCATATTGGTTGTAACTTTTATAAAGTAAGTGATATCACAAGTGATTCATAGTACACGTATTCTGCCACTTTCAAACTTTCATTTTGCAGGTCCACAATATGTTTCTAATGACACATAACTCTCATTTATGTACTTTTGTATTTATAGTCCACTTAAAAAATAAGCAACAATTTATTTTTTTCTGTTGATAAACATTTAAGTTTGCTTTGAACATCTAGTAGATTTTTTTTCTTGTGAATACATGCAAAAATGTTTCCAGGATATATATCTATTACCGAAATAAGTTGAATGAATACTGTGCAGCCCATTGAATTTTACATATATATATACACTTTTGTAACCACCACCCAAATGAAGGAATAGAATAATTCCAATATCCCAGAAGTCCTCTATTACCTCCCATCCCCCCAGGAACACAATTCTGAGTTCTATTACTCTATCTTCATGTTCTGGAATTTCATATATACTGATGCACTGTTTCATGTCTTGCCTCTTTTCCTAACCATTATGTCTGTAAGATTCATTGATTTTTTTGTATGTAGCTGTAGTTACCACCCCCCTGCTGCCGTTGTTCTTGGGTATCCATTGTATGATTATACCACAATTTATTTAGTCATTGTACACCTGATGTGCATTTGAATTATTTCTAGTTTCTTGCCATTAAGAGTAAAACTTCCATGGAAGATACAAATGCACTCATTTCTGTTCCTGTTATTCCTAAGAATGAAATCGCTGGATCATAGAGTAAATGCGTTTTTAGCCATAGTGGGTACTCTCCATACCATTTTTCAAAGTGGATTGCCAACATATACTGTTTACCAGAAATTTCTGAGAGTTTCAGTTGCTCTATATCCTCAATAGTTTCAAGTTCTGTTGCCATTATCCTAGGGTTGCAGTGATATCACTTTATGGTTGTGCTTCTATTTCACTGATAACTAATATTTTAAAGAGTCTTTTCATGTGATTATCAGAATTTGGATATGTTCTTTTGGAAAGTGATTTTTCAAGGCTTTTACCCATCATTTTATTATTTTTTTGTCATTTTATTTTTGATTTGTAAGACATTTTTGCATAGTCTGGAATGGATCATTTGTTGAATATATGTATTTCAAATATCTTTACTAACTCTGTGGTTCAATGTTCCCCTCTTAATGTTTATTTGATGAAAACACATTCCAAATTTTCATAAAGTACATTTTAAAAAATATTTATTTCAGTGTTAGTGATGTTATAATATACTGTTTAATACTAATTCTAAGTTCATTAAAATATTCTATGTTTTCTTCAAGCTTTATTGGCTTAGGCAATGTATGTGTACGATCCATCTGGAATTAATTTTTGTGTATGGTTTGTGCAGGGTCAGCGTCTACTTTGTTTCATATGGATATTCAATTGACCCATCCATGTTTATTGAAAAGACAACCATTTTCCCCACTGAATTGTGAAAGTGGCTTTCTCATAAGTGAGATTTCTACATATGTGTGTATATGTGTTCTCTCCATATATGTATATATTTATATATTCTATATATTTATGACATATATACACATTACATATATACCTCCCATACATATTGTATACAAATATATATATATATATATATATATATATATATATATTTGTTCCACCTACTAAAAAGATACAGAGACAGTAGACAACTGAGTAGCAATGACCGTGCTCACAGTACCTTGAATGTTCTCTTAAAATATCATTGTTAATACATGAAAAAAGAGAGTGTCTTCAGGAAATGGCTAAGTCTAGGTCCAACCAGAAAATATCAAAATGGGAGTAGAATATCTTCTTATACCAAAGAGCAAGGAAGAAATTACTACCAGAATCATATATATTTGTATATAAAACTGTATTTAAATGTGTGGGGGGGTATGTATATGTGTGAATGTGTGTGTGTGTGTGAGCGAGAGAGAGAAAGAGAGAGAGACGGAGAGGGCGGGAGAGAGAGAGACATTAATTCATAGAGATATTTGTAATTGAGGACTAAAAACTTTATATAACCTCTTCTATATTATAACAGTATTTCTTTCCTTTCACACTGTCTTGGTTTTATAGGCAAAGAGAATAGAATTAGGATATCCTGTTACTAGTTACTTGATTCTTTCTTAATTATACAAGTAATTATATATTTGCTATTCACAATTAGTGTTCAGTATCACGTTTCTTCAGTAATTTTGAATGTCTAACATTTACTCTCTAGTAGACAAATCATCAAGAAAGGCACACAGTGAGAATATTCCTTACATTCGTTTTTGTTGATAAGGTTATTCTATTCATATTTGAGTCTGTTTAACTAGAAATAAAAACTTCAGTTCACATTTTAACTCTTCCTATGTCTTAAATGTTATTCCATTTTCTTCTGACAAAAGATGCTGACAAATGACTGATGTTAACCTATATTTTTGCTTATAGAACATTTGTTGTTTTTTATTAATGTCAAAAATATATTTCCTTTTTCTCTAAAATGTAGTAATATTACTAGATTTTGGTATTGGTCTTTCTGGAACAATTTTTCTTAGTTATATGTTATTTCAGTATGTGTTCATTTTTATATTTTAGAAAACTTTTAATAAAATATAATTGTATTGTTCTGTTCTCTTGCTTTGATTTTCTAGTTTAGGTAATTTTGTTATCTGTTAGTAGATCCTCTTCATCCATCATCCATATTTGCTAATTTTCCTTAAATAGTTCACATTTTTCTTCATTTCTTATAATTTTTTTTTTTGAGAGAGAGAGACAGAGAAAGAGAGAGAGCATAAGCAGTGTAGGAGGGGCAGAGCGAAAGGGAGAGAGAATCCTAAGTGGGCTCCACGCCCAGGGTGGAGTCTGACACAGGGCTCGATTTCACGATCCGGAGATCATGACCTGAGCCTAAATCAAGACTCGGATGTTCAACCAACTGAGCCACCCAGGCGCCCCTTCATTTCTTATAAATTAAATTTTTTTTCACTTTATTTTCAATCAATAATAAAGTGTTATCAGCTATGTTTATTTGTTCTTATTTTTATTCTACTTTAATCTTCATTGCTGATACTCTTTCCCTTGAATTTATAATTATTTTCTAAGTTCTATCATTTCATTTCTCTGTTTCTCTAATTCTGATTTATGTTATTACTTCATTCTTTTTTTTCTTTTTAAGAGAGGGAGAGGGTGGATAGGGAGAGGGAGAGAATCTCAAGCAGGCTCCACACCCAGCGTACATCCCAACACAGGCCTCGGTTCGATTTCACAATCCTGAGATCATTACCTGAGACAAAATCAAGAGTCAGACACTTAATCTGAGCCACTAGGCGCCTCTGTTATTATTTCATTCTTATAACACTCCCTTATGCCAGTTACCTTTTTTGGAAAAAAAAAATTTATAGTTTTTTAATCTGTTTTTATTTTATTTTATTTTTTTTAAAGATTTTTTTCATTCATTTATTCATGAGAGATGGAGAGAGAGAGGGAGAGAGAGAGGCAGAGGGAGAAGCAGGCTCCCAAGGAGCAGGGAGCCCGATGCGGGACTTGATCCCAGGACCCTGGGATCATGACCTGAGCTGAAGGCAGACGCTTAACGACTGAGCCACCCAGGCACCCTTTTAATCTGTTTTTAAGTCATGTTCTTCTGGTGTGCTTTTGTTATCTACAGGTGTCATTTTAGTCCTTAATTCTTTTTTACCTTATAATAACTTGAATATCTTATTATAACTTGTATGGGACTTGAACTTGATAGATTTATTTGGATCCCTTTTATGAAAAATAAGTTTTCTTAACATTTAAAAGTTGACAGCATCCACTATAGATTATAAATTTTACAGATTCCTCTTGCTTTGTTTTTTGTGTAGTGCTCAAAAATTAAAAACTTCGTCTTTGAAATCTTTGCTCTCTGAACTCCCCATACTCAGTTTTTCTCTCTCCTTTTTCTCTATTGGCTTAACTTCTTCAAATATTTCTTTTTTTTCAGAAACAGTTTTATTAAAGTATAAATTATGTAGAATAAAGAACATATGTTTTAATTGTACAATTTGGGAAGTTTTAACCTATGTATACTCTTGTGAAACCATCATGTCCTCCAAGACTTCCCTTGTAATCCCTACCTTCTGGCCTTTCCCATGCCTTCCCCTGTGCTCCAGCAACCACTGATCTGTTTTGTGTTACTATAGATTAATGTGAATTCCCTGGAAATTTATACAAATAAAATCATATGGTATATACTTTTTTGAATGGCTTTTTTATTTAACATAATTTTGGGCTATTATAAATAAAGGTACTCTGAACATTTGTGCACAAGTCTTTGTGTGGATGATACTTTCATTTATCTTGGGTAAATACTTAGTCACAGAAAGGCTGGGTCATATGACGGATGTATGTTTAGCTTAAAAATAAAACCTGCTAAAGTCTTTCACAAACTGGTTGCACCATTTTTACATTCACGTCATCAGTGTATGAGTGTTCCATTCTTTTTCACATCTATATAACCCTGGTATAGGCTATCTTCTCAATTTTACATATGTAGTGATATATAATTGTGGTTTTCATTTGCAGTTACCTATTACTGATGGTGATGATAATTTTTGTATGTCTTTGCTAGTCGTCTGTATCTTTTTTATGGCTAAGGGTCTATTGAAATATAATGCCTAGTTTTTTGGGGTTTGTTTATTTATTACTAAGTATTAAGAGTTTATATATTCTAGATACCAGTCCTTTATATGATATATAATGTATAAATATTTTCTCCTGGTCTGTGTCTTATCTTTTCATTCTCATAACAGTGTCTTTGGAAAAGCAGAAAGCCATAATTTTGATGAAGTCCAGCGTATTTTTAAAAAATTTTATGCATTATGCTCTTGGTATTTTATCTAAGAAATCTTTGCCAAAACCAAGATCATAAAAATATTGCACCTATGTTTTCATCTAGAAGTTTTACAATTTTAGGTTTTACTTTTACATCTATATATATGTTAATCAATTTTTAGTGTGAAAGTTTGTTTCTGTTTTTGTTTTCTAATTGACAACCACTTGTTCTAGCACCATGTTATGGAAAAGAAGATCCTTTCTTCACTGAACTGCACTTGCAATCCTGTCAAAAAATCAATTAATTGTGTGTGTTGTGTGTGTTTGTGTGTGTGCATGTGTGTGTGTATGTGTGCTTCCATTGGTCTACTGGTTTGTCCTTAGGCCAATATCACAAAGTTTTGATTTCTGAAGTTTTGACATCAGATATAGCTAGGATTTTAACTTCATTCACCTTTTAAAAAGTTTGTTTTATCTATCTTACTTCTTTTCAATCCTCTACGAATTTTAGAAATACCTTGTCAATATCAACGAAAAACTTTTTCAGTAATTTTCATTGCATTGTGTTAAATCTTTTTCAGATTTATCTCTGAGTATCTAAGTATTTAATATTTTATGGTATTGTAAGTAATATTTTTTAAAAATCTCATTTTTGATTGTTTCTTACTAATATGTAGAAGTATGCTTTATGTTCTAGAAGGTATTTGTTTTTTGTAGATTCCATAGTATGCTCTACACAGATGATCATGTTTTCTTTGAATAAAGACAATTTTGCTTCTTCCTTTCGAAATGTGAATACATTTTTTTTCTCTGCTTACTGTCCTCTCAAGGACTTCTAGTGCAATGTTCAACAGAAAAGGTGATAGACAATTATCATATGGCTTCACTCATATGTAGAACATAAGGAATAGTGCAGAGGACAAGAAGGGAAGGGAGGGAAAACTGAAGCGGAAGAAATCAGAGAGGGAGACAAACCACATGAGACTCTTGACTCCAGGAAACAAACTGAAGGTTGCTGGAGGGGAGGTGGGTGGAGGATGGGGTAACAGGGTGATGGGCATTAAGGAAGGCATGTGATATGATGAGCGCTAATGAGTCATTGAACATTGTATCAAAAACTAAGGCTATTTTATACATTGGCTAAGCTCTGTGAATTGTGTAAGACTGTTGAATCACAGACCCGTACCTCTGAAACAAATAATACATTATATGTTAAAAAAAAAAAAAAGAAGAAGAAGAAGAAGATAGCAGGAGGGGAAGACTGAAGGGGGGAATTCGGAGCGGGAGATGAACCATAAAAAACTATGGACTCTGAGAAACAAACTGAGGGTTGTAGAGGGGAGGGGGGTGGGGGGATGGGTTAGCCTGGTGATGGGTATTAAAGTGGGCACGTTCTGCCTGGAGCACTGGGTGTTATACACAAACGATGAATCATGGAACACTACATCAAAAACTAATGATGTAATGTGCGGTGATTAACATAACGTAATAAAATAAAATAAAATTTAAAAAAAGAACTAAATAAAGCACTCAGCAATATTAAAAAAGTAAATTAAAAAAGGAAAAGAGGAAATGGTGATAATGAAATTCTTGCTTTGTTCTTGATTTTATGGGGAAAACGTTGTCTTTTACAATTAAATATGAAGTTAGCTGTACATTTTTCAGATAACCTTAATCAGTTTGAGGAAGTTTATTTCCATTCCTACTTTGCGACATTTCTAAAAGGCATAGATGTTAGCTTATGTTTCATTAGGGAAATCACAGGGATTTACAGTTGTTTTTGTTGGTTTGTTTGACAAAGGTGTTAAGAATTAATTTAATTTAATAGATAAAAGGCCATACAGGTTATCTAATTCTTCTTAAATGAACTTTGGGAATTTGTGTCTTTCAATGAATTTTCCCTTTCATTTAAGTTTTTTAATTTATCGACATAAAATTTTTTATATTCCTTTATTTTCCTTTTAATATCTGAAGAATCTATAAATGTCACTTTTGTCATTTATGAAATTGGTAATTTCTGTCTTCTCTCTTTTTGTTCTTATTGGTCTAGCTAGGGGATTATCAATTTTATTGATCACAAAGAACAATATTTTGGTTTTATTTTTTGCTTCTATTTCATTGATATCTTTTCTGATTTTAGTATTGCTTCACTTCTGATTACTTATAGTTATATTTGCTCCTCTTTTTCTAATTCTTTAAGATAGAAGCTGAGGTAAATGATTTAATACAGGTATTTAATGCATTTATCTAGAATAGTAATTTAATATAGGAATTTAGTGTATTTTACATCTCAGACATTCCAGTTATCATTTCTGGGGACTTGATTTAATTTTTTAGACTTTTTAATGCTGTGTTTGTCTCTATTTAACTTTTAATTATATGGGATATAATAACAACTTTTACTGTTCTTGTCTGCAAAAACTAGTATGTGTCAGTTGCCATCCCTTATGCTGGCTGAATGTTTGCTTGGTTTAGAGTATACGGCTCCATCCCTTTTACCCTCTTCTGTGCTGTGCTCCTTTTCTATACCAGCTCCCTGCTCTGAGAGCCCCAGCCATAAACTCTGATTAGCCACTGCTTACCTTGACCATAAGCTCCTTTATTGCCCAATATAGTGCTTCACCTGCCATGACTCCCTCAAAAACATTACATTGAGTCCTTCCCCAAAGGAGCAAATTTAGTCCTAAATTCTGTCACCTCCACTCTTTCCCTGATTTGAAGATAAGGCTGGAATTTTACAGCTCATTCAGTGCAGACTAGAGACTGTAACTCAGAAGAGGAAAGTGACCTACGATATAAGGTCACTCAGACAGTGGCAGCCCAAAATCAGAGCCCATATCTCTTGGTTCAACTTGAATAGAATAATAATAAATCATAAAATTTACTGTACATACCAGAAAAGAAGGGTAGTCTTATTTATGGATAAGAATAGTCTTACTTATTCATGCAAGTCAACAGCATTGTATATAAGGACCTTCTAAAAGCAGAGACCCAAGTAAACACATAAAGATATACCATATTTCCACAATTCAAAGATGGCCATTTTTTTTATCTTAATATTTTTGAAGCTTACTATTGTAAATATATGTACAATTACAGCACTGTTTTATTTGTTTTTCCTGGAAAAAAAAGTTTTAATTAACAGTGTGTCTTAGAATCCAGGAGATTGGTGCTTATTGATTTGTCTCTGGATATTTCTTTCAGTGTAGACATCATAGACATCAGACTCAGTATCCTTATTATGTTCTTAGTATATGATTGAACTATTTCATAATGACAGGCTTTGGTATAGCAAAACACAAACAAATTATGGAAAATAACATTCTTTTTTTTACTCAGATTAAATATCTTTGTTTTTGAAATGCCTCATTTATCGTAGCACCACATAATATTAATTAATAGTTTTTCTACTGTAACTAATTGAAATCACTGAATTTTGAATCAGAAATGATATATTTCATTGCAGTCATTCAAACAATTTTGTATGTATTTTTATTTGGGGGGCAAAGTACTGATGATCTTTTTATCTCTTTAGACTATTGCAAGAAAGGTAAAACAGGTTTAAAATGTATAAATAATTCTTAATATTTTTATTCAATTTTCCATTAAAGAAAAAATGAAGATATTTTTCTTCAGCCTTTATTTTTTTTAAGGTTTTATTTATTTGAGAGAGAGAGAGAGAGCACCAGCAGAGGGAGGGCAGGGGTAGTGGGAGAAGCAGACTCCCCACTGAGCAGGGAGCCCAACTCTGGGCTCAATCCCAGGACCCTGAGATCATGACTTGAGCTGAAGGCAGATGCTTAACCAACTGAGCCACCTAGGCACCTCTTTTTCAAAAGCCTTTAAAACAGAGACTTGAACTTCTATGATCAGTGGGTCACAAACATATCACATCATGTGGAATTTAACTTATTTTACCTCAGTCTCCATACAGAAGTCCTTATCTCTGAGCTTTGCCACTTTTACAGAAAGAATTCTTGCACAGACTATGAAAGTTATAATTAGGTTTAATTTTGCAATTATATGACCCCATCCTGTGGTGGTAGACATTAAATTATGTGTTCTTAACTTTGGTTTCATGTGATTTGGTTTGCTTTGTTTTCAGTATTTGGTATGAAATTGGCAATAACGAGTGAGTTACTATGCACTTATGGTTTCCCTTCTATGGGCTGGTTTTCTGCTGATGTTAAAAGAAATTTAGTCTGATAAATTGGCAGTAAAAACCATATTTGTAGTTAAAGTGTTGAGATTATAAATCATATTTCTTTATAAGTAAAAATAGAAACTTTACATGCTGAAAAGTTGTCATACATCAAACATAGCAAATTTGTAGTTTCTCCATGAAGAGTGCCAGAAATTCAACACACATGAACACTACTATAGCGTCACTATTTATCTCAGACTGAAGAACAATTATCCTGAAAGTTACATTAGTAAATGCACCATATATCTCATATAATGTGACTTTAAATTCAAGATGGTCAGGAATTTGGGATGTTTTGATATTAAAAGTGTAATGTTTTCTATATCATTAATTTTTTTTAAATCTAATATGCTAAAGCCTTAACACAGTACACATAAACAGCATTGTTGCATGTGCTGATGTAATGTTATGTATTAATGATCTTTTGCATAAATTTATTCTTCTAATGACTTTTTAAGCACTTAATTTAAGATCCTAAGCAAGGATTACTCTTTTAAATGTTCCCATTTAGCCTTTTGCTAGATCATGGGAAAAAAGTTTGACTTTTGTTGCATAGGAAATTTTATTTAGGTGACTTTTTAACTAAGAATATTAGGTGCAACACCAAACACAATTCTGAAAAAAAGAGAAGAACACTGTATGTATGACACTACTCTCATTTTTACATAATACCGGTAATAATGATAACATAGCATAGTCAAAAATTTCTAGGTACTGTTCAGTGCTCTTTAAATAGTGAACAATGGGGAGATTATGCTGCTTAGTGTTCATAATATATCCAGTGCCTGATAAAGTTCAGCATATTTTAGATGAGCATTGTCAAAACCAATTTGTTTCCCTCATCCATCAGTATAGATTTTGCGATCATGCTTCCAATATGCTTAGTTATTTGTTTAAAACCTATTGAATATTAATGAACTATTATATACACTATGAAATGCATACAAAAAGAGGAATGGAAAAAGTGAGATAATATTGAACATCCATAGAGCTAGGTTTCTTTTACTTTGCTTTGTAGACCAATGTACTCGATTACTGAAGCCTGCCAGTTCTATCTGCAGCAGGGTTATCCAAACCGACACTTGGCCCATGAAAGACTTTTTAAAAAACTGTAAATAAGTGAAATTTCCTTTGCTCTTCAAAAGATATTCATTCTAGTCTAGTCCAGTCTACTCTAGCCTATTCTTATTTTATTTCCCTATTTCTGGACATCTTATGACTGCTCCAATTTTCTTGAAACTCACAATATATGACTTTCAGGCAACTAAACAGACTTCTCTAAATATTGGTACCTTTATCACACAAAAGGAATCCTATACTTAGGTAATTATATAATTTATGTCCAAACCAAGGCACTGGTAATAATTATTGAGTTCACCACAATAAGATACATAGTGCTGTCCAAGGAAAATAGCCATCTTTTTCCCCCCAACCAGTAGTGGTTATTATGAGTTATAAGTAAAGTAACCGTTCTCCCATTACATCTCACCTGAAACCATTTGCTTATGTGAAAGTTACCTGTGTATAATTGTTTAAAGTTCTTACAAATTAAGATAGCATTGCCTTTTAGTTCTAAGTTTCTCATTAAAAATATTTTGACTTTGGGGGCACCTGGGTGGCTCAGATGGTTTAGCATCTGACTCTTTATTTTGGCTCAAGTCATGATCTCAGGGCCATGAAATAGAGCCCCCAGTTGGGCTCTGTGTGTAGCCAGAGTCTGCTTGAGATTCTCTCTCTCCCTCTCCCCCTGTCCCTCCCCCTACTTGCACTCTCTCTCTCTCTCTAATTTATAAATAAAATCTTTTAAAAAGTATTTTGACTTTGGAATGCTTGGGTGGTGCAGCCAGTTAAACTTTCAACTCTTGGTTTCAGCTCAGGTCGTGATCTCAGGATCTGATCTCAGGGTTGTGAGGTTTAGCCCTACATTAGGCACCACAGGAGTCTGCTTGAGTTCTCTCTCCCTCTGCTTCTCCCAGTCCCATGCTCGCTCTCTCTCTCTCTAAAATGGATGAAAAAAAATCTTTAAATAATATATATATTTTGACTTTGACATTTTATAAATATTTTCTTCCTTCTGAACTTTAAAAATTTTTCATATAATGAATATTTTTTTGAAAAAAAATGAATAAAATAGGTTTGTTTGTTTGTTTTTCTCTTCTGATGATGGTGGCAAGACTAAAGTATATCTGAAGAGGAAAGTGCCAGACAAAAAATGTGTGTGTGCAGAGAGGAAGTGTGTAACATAAAGGAAAAAAGCACAGTCCCAAAATGTCCTTTGTTGTATACACCACAGTAAAATTGCTATAGGACCAGTTTAGTGAAGACTTGTATAGGAAACAATTTCTCAATTTGAGAAGGTAGAAACATTTTTCTCTATGTCAAATTAATGCCACTGCTTTAGAATGAATCATGGAACACTACATCACAAACTAATGATGTAACGTATGGTGATTAACATAACAATAAAATATTAAAGAAAGAAAAAGACTACTTTGTTTTTTCACTTTTATTTATGATTGAGTTATAACAGAGCTACATATAATTTTATTAGGCCAAGTTAATGGTATCTGACACTTTTTAGTACATAATCCTCATAGTCTATAATGTTAACTGTGTAACTACTTGGAGTGAGAGGTGCATCAGGTCAGAACCCAAGGGATGGCTGGATTGAACTGGCTAAACTGAAATTAATGGGTTTTGTTCTATCTGATTTTCAAATATATTTTAATTTAATTAATTTTAGTTTAAATTGAGTTCGTTTCTCAGGAAAATTCTTAAGAGCACAGTTAATTAGCTAAGATCCAAATTTGCCAGCTGATTCTAATTTGATAAGGGATTTCTTCTGGGCTCTTAATTGCCATATTTGCCTTTTTTAAATCACAAATTCAAAGTCCAGGAAAAAGTTGCTAGCCAATTGCATTAATGCATTACAAAAAAAGCATGTATTAAAATAGAAACATTACTGGAACTGTGTGCATTATTTTGAAAAAATGAAAATCTGTGATAGCAGAACTGTAATTATATTTTTCAGATATCCGTGGAAGTATAGTAGGAAAAGAGCATTTGTTTATTGAAAAAAAGAATGCGTTCTACTGAATAAAAATGCTACAAAACAGTGAGCATAGTGCTCTCTGAGAATGGTAAACTTAAAGAATAATTTTTTATTTCAAGACTTTTTAAATTAAAAAAAATGCAACTACTATCAGAAATATTTTGCCTATGTAATTGTCCTTTTTGAAAGATAAATGGCAGAAAATCATTTTGAACAGCCTATTTTTACCCATAGGGAAGACGATATTTTACAAAACAGAGAAGTTCATCAGCTGTTCCAATGTATTGCCTTAATTTTCATTTTAAGATTAGAAAATTTCTGTAATTCTTTCTATAGGAAGCAATATGTACCTCTACATTTACAGTGAGTCAGAAATGCTGTTCATATTTCTATGGGAAAATTGTGGAAGAAAAATGTCTTTATTTGGATTAGATAAATTTGAGGTGAACTGTGATAAGGCTATTTATTATAAGCAGTATCTCAAGAAAATAAATCTTGGGCGCCTGGGTGGCTCAGTTGGTTAAGCGACTGCCTTCGGCTCAGGTCATGATCCTGGAGTCCCGGGATCGAGTCCCACATCGGGCTCCCTGCTCGGCAGGGAGTCTGCTTCTCCCTCTGACCCTCTTCCCTCTCGTGCTCTCTATCTCTCATTCTCTCTCTCTCAAATAAATAAATAAAATCTTTAAAAAAAAAAAAGAAAAAGAAAATAAATCTTAAAATTAGGTATTGACTAGTTATATTTTCGTAATGATGCTATAGTAATGGAAACTGAGGCCTAAGGCACTAAGTTATTAACAATTTGAAAATTTGAAATTATTGTTCAAATGTATTGAGATTTCATGAGTTGTTAGATTTGGAGTTAAATGATTTTGTGTCTAAATAGTATTATTTTATTTGTAGATACTTTCAAAACCCTTAAAATAAATATTATAATGGTTACTCTACCTAGCAGTGTTGTGAATGTTTAGTGAACTTTTCACTGATATGTAATTTGTAATAATGATTAAATGATTAATCAAATGACCTTTTAGCTACTCAGATTATGATATGAAAGGTTGTATATAATAATAGGTAAGTCTTAAATTTTTGTCAGACAGTCCTGAGATTAAGCCCCAATTAATTATTATCTGTGTGAACTAAGATGTGCTGTTTAAACTCTCTGAACTTTGTTTCTTTTTTTTTTTTTTTAGATTTATTTATTTCAGAGAGTGAGAACAAGAAGGGGGAGCAGGAGCAGAGGAAGAGGAAGAGAGAGAATCCTGAAACAGAGTCCCGGCTGAGCAGGGAGCCCAGGTAGGGCTTGATCTCAGGACCCTGAGATCATGACCTGAGCCAAAAATTAAGGGTCAGGCACGTAACCAACTGAGCTACCCAGGTGCCCCTGAACTTTGTTTATTTATCAGTAAAATGGAAGTAATGATAATACCCAACTCACATGGTTGCTGTGAGAATTTAAAGGAGGAAAAAAGTGCGGCTCTTAATCTAGTGTCTAATATGAACAATTATCATCATTATTATTTTTAAGGTGCTGAATTCCTAAAACTAAAAATGGTGTTCTAAATTATTTCCTTCCTTCCTTCCTTCCTTCCTTCCTTCCTTCCTTCCTTCCTTCCTTCCTTCCTTCCTTCCTTCCTTCCTTCTTTCCCTCTTATATTTTGATAGGATTTCACATTTGCTATAATGCAGCGACTCCATGTGCCTATCTCTAATCAGGCAGCTATTTTATGCCTGTTTAAATTTCCTTTGAAAACAACTAGACTTTTTAGTCCATGTTTTGATGAACCGTTCAGGGCCACATTTAGACTTGATGACTAGGGTGACACTTCTCTGAGAGATCCGAGATTTCAATCTGGACAGAATGACTGGATCGAAATTGAGGCTCTCCTACTTAGGGAAGGTCTGATTGTATTCTCTAGATGGGCAAAAGGTTGAAATGGGTATTTATTTGGTGGTCAAAAGAAAGAAATGTGGCAGAGTGTAGCTGGTTGTTCACTATATCCATTGTTTCTTCCCAGTAGACTCCTTTGCAGTTAGGAGTGGCCCTGGATAGAATTCTGGCCAATTGAATATGGGCTGAAATTATTCAAGTCACGTCCAAGTCTGACCCATAAAAACCTCCCCTGTGCTATTCTACTCTCTCTTTTCCCATACAGTGACTGAAAATAAATGATCCTAAATCCCCAGGGAGTGCTAGAGACACAATTTGGAGTGAGTCAGGTTCATGAGTCACCACTAAGAAGAAAGGCCCTCAAAAAACTGCCTATTTAGGGACATATGCATTGGATTTTTATAAGAGATAAATAGACTTTCACACGTTAAGCACTGAAATTTTGAAGTTTGGTTTAGCAGTCAGTCTGTTGTGACTCATATACTTTCCAAATGAGGTAACATCTACTCTGTGTCCTAGAGAATGAAGTTAATTATAGAAAAGTCATTAAAAATGACTTTTACGGTAGCAGAAGATTTAATTTAAAATAGAGGAAATAGTAAGTGCAAAGGATAAGAGGAGAGACGGCGATGGCAGAGAGAATAGCCTGTTCCAGTAACTGTAAAGAGTAGTGTCTGTACACCTCATGTTTACTCCCTGTGCTTTTTTTGTTCACTGGGCGCCAACCACATTAGCCTTATTTCTGTTTCTTAAAGACACCAATCTCTTTTCTGCTACAGGACCTTCATCAATGCTGTTTCTCCTGCCAGATGTGTCTTCTCTGGAATCTTTGCTGGGCTAACTCCTATTTACGCTGCATCTGAAATCAAATGATTTTTTTTTTAAAGAAAAAAGCATTTTCAGCAAATCTAGTTTAAATTATTAAATTATTATTCTTAATCTGTTTCATAGCACCTTTTTAAATTTTCCTTTAAAACAGTTATCACAATATATAATCATGTAACAGTTTGGATACTAAGTTTTCAAATATGTCTTCCCATATATTAAATGGGAAAAAAGTTATTTATCACTGAAAAGTACTTGGTACAAAATAAGTACACAATTATTAGCAAATTGAGAGGCTTATATGAGATGAAAATGAAAATTAAGGAAGAATCTTTGTAAGTTATGTGCTTGTACTTTATCTCGGCGACAGTTAAGAGCTGCTCAGGGATTTAAGACATTGACTTACATAATCAGGTTTGCTTCGTTTGGAAAAAGAATTGAGAACGAGACAGGGTGAGAGGGTGTTAGGTAAGTCTAGAGGAAGTTGTTTCTATAATCTATGAGACAGCTGAAGATAGTATTAATTAAAGAAGTATGAATGAGGATCCAAAGAAAGGCACAGAATTGAAAGATCCTTTGAACATGAACAGAATGGTGAAAACAGATAGGAAGACAGTATGTGGTGGGAAAACACTTACGTTTATTCTTGGCCACTTAGAAGCTATGTGACTTTGGTCAAATGGCTTAACTTTTCTTAAGCTACAGTTCTCTCAGCCAAATAAATACGTGTTTCCTTTGGTGGTTTTCAAACTTTAACATCAGCAATGAATGAATACATGAATGAGATGTTCTGCAATGTGGGAGCTTCTTTGATTGGATAAAAGTCCAAAGAACTTTGGTCCAAAGCTCCAAAGGCCCCAAACTCCAAAACCCTTCCACGTTGCCTTTCTGGTGCTTCACATTGATCCCTGAGAAACTCTTGAGATCCAAGGAGCCAACGTAAAAACAACTGGTCTCCTGGAACTCTACATTTTGATGTTATGGATATATCCCAAATTGAACTCATAATCATGTTTCAAATATGTTTCTCAACATATTGCCTCTTCTTTCTTCAGACTGAGTGCTCTCTGAGTTATCCTTTTCATTCATTCATTCTTTTTTTTTTTTTTTTTTGGAGGGGGAGCAACCTTTGTAATGGGGGGGGGGGGGGGAGGAGGGCAGAGAGAGGGGGAGAGAGAGAATCTTAAGCAGGCTCCACGCTCAAAACAGAGCCCAACGTGGGGCTCAATCTTATGACTCTGAGAACATGACCTGAGCCAAAACCAAGAGTCAGACGCTTAGCAGACTGGGTGCCACCCAGGCGCCCTCTATCCTCTCCTTTCTTCATGTTCCTTTTCCTTTGCCAATTATTTACTAATTACTCTCAAATCTCTGTGTCCCTCTTTTATATTTCCTATGAGGTCTAGTTATCAACATTAAGATGACCTACTAGCCTATCACACTTAGTAAGTTAAACTCAATATATAATCCCAATCTGCACATGTACTTCTCATCTTGAATTCTCTCATCAGAATGAATTCCATTAACTTTTATCCAGCTGCTCACGTAAAAACTCAGGGAAGTGCGAATCCTTTTTCTGTCTCTGTCTGTGTCTCTCTCTTATTTGTATGTGAATGGTTAAGACTTCAACTTCAATCCCAGGAGAAACACCTAAATAGAAGGTATAGTTATTCATCTCATCAGTTAAATAACTATTGAAGCCATGAGGAGTGATTAAATCAACCAAGCAACGGATGTGATAAGATACGGGGTATGGGATGTCTTTTGTAAAATTCATTTTAAAGACCGAAAAAGAAAAACAAGAAAAATAAATGGATTGAATATACACACATACAAATAAATAAATATAGGAAAATGGGACCAGAGGTGAGAGGAAACCCAAGAGATTGTTAAACTACAAAGACCTGGAGAAGCGAGAGTAGTCAACATTGTGAAATACTGCGGAAAATAAGACAGACAACTGAAAGGTGAACACTGATTTAGTGAACAGGAAAGGGTGTGCCAAGATACAGGAGAAAGGAAGAAACAAAAGTGAAAGACAGAAAAGTGGATTCCATTTAGAACATTTATCCAGTATGACCTTCCTTTTCTCTTCCTATAAATGAAAGAACAAGGCTGAGTAGTTACTAAACCCCAGACGCACATGTGATACTTTTGGTTTTCTATTGTTAGCATCTACTTTGGATAAAGATATCTATAGGAAGACACCCATTAAGCAGTTTCTCTCCTCAGTCTACACACCTGCTTTCTACATCTAATGAACAAAAACTGATGGTAGTGGTTCTTGGTAATATTCTAAAATCCCAGAATGATGCTTAAACTCGTTATGTGCAGAATGAGGTTAAGAACTCTGAATCTGTGTTCTTCTCTATAGCACCTCCAATATGATAGAGTATAGAAAGTTATCATGTTTGAAACATAGCTTTCAGATATTATAGTATATCCCAGCTTATATTAATTAGAAACTAAGCTTTGAGTATAAGAAATTTTTTAATTCTCCTTCACCTAACTTACTGTGTGAGCCTTGCTCAGAAAGTTTCCCTGTGCTATATGGTACAGAATGGCAAGTCCCAGAAAGGTATTATTTTATCCTTAAGAAATATCCCATTAAACCAACTGAAACCCATTTCATCCCTAGCATAGTGAATCAAATTTAAAGGACCTTTGGGGATTGCTCAAATCAAGACAAATATGAAACACAGGGGCCATGGTTCATCAGACTATTCAAAGCCCTAAATACTGACTAAGACCAAATGCAATTTAGTATTACTTTGATTTTGCATCATCAGGGCCTAGCATTGCTCCTGAGCTCACAAATGGGACTTAGGTTGTAGATAACAGTCTTCAGAAATATTGTATTAAAATATTGTTTAAGTGTTCATAAAGAAGCTTGAAAAATCAGAATGATCCCCCCCACAAAGGGGAAAGACATTTTAAAGGATGAGATGATGAAATATGATTTAAAGAAACTTTATCAGGGGTGCCTGTGTGGCTCAGTCAGTCAGTGGGTTAAGCGTCTGACTCTTGGTTTCGGCTCAGGCCATGATCACAGAGTTGTGAGTTGGAGCCCCACATTGGGCTCTGTGCTGAGCATGGAATCTGCTTAGGATTCTCTCTCTTCTTCTCCCTCTGCCTATCCCCATTCTCTAGATAAATAAATAAATAAAATCTTAAAAAAATAAAGCTTATCAGAGCTTATGTGATTAACTTTACACCAAAGCAATGGCACCTCATTTCATATCTTTCTTAAAAAAATGAGTCCAAGAATATTCTAAACCTATATAATGGCAGCTACTGGTGATGCTAGGGCTCGAGTGCCTTTTGCCATTTCTATGCCACTTACACTGGCCCTGGGTGTCTTTGCCACCCATGACCCACACTCGTTACTCTTCTTTGAAGAATTTCCCTCCTCCTACTGGAGTCCCTTTCTGTTCAGTTGCAGAGAATTGGAATTGTCCAAGTTCACACCACTCCACATAGCTCACATGCCTCTGAGGAGACAATGCTGAGGCCTAATGTGCACTTTACAGATGCCTTGCAAGATAAAGCGTAACTGGTTTCTGAGGGAGGGACTTGGCCTGAAATCACTTCCTTGTTTGCCCCCTTCCCCTGACCCTTCATTTTTCTGTTCCTCCCACTTTCTTACTGTCCTCTCCTGGAAACACTTCTAAAAATTAATCACTTGATACAAATCCTTGCCTCCGGCCCATTTCTGGGAAATACAAGGTACGGAGATACTATGCAAAATTCCTCCTGTACAATCATTAGTTTATTTTGGAGCTGTCCAATGAATAATCTCTGTTGTGAGAGAAAATGTGTATATTCAATGACTTCATTAAAGTTATATCTATTGAGAAACTACTGGATACCAGACACTGGAGTAGGAACTTTGGACACAGAAGAGAACAAGACCTCTCCCTGCCCTTATTCTCCTGGGAGATACAAGCATTAAATGCACAATATACCTAACTAGAAATGTGATTATTTCTATAAAGGAAAAGTGCATGGGTCCATGAAAGCATTTATAAGGGGCAAGGGTAAGCTAGACTGGGCTTTCAGAAAAAGGATCCCCAAAGAAGTAACATTTAAACTGAATCCTGAAGATGAATAATAAGAATAGGGTGGGGGAACTTCTCCAAAAAGAGAGATAGCCAATGAGAAAGTCTTGGAAGCAAGACAGAAGGCCAACATGACCTGGGTAGAGTGAGTGAGCACTGGTGGTTGGCCTAGGATAAGTATAGGGAGGTGGGCAGATGCCAAGTCATACTTTGCCTCAGTCGTATTAAGGATTTCTGCTTTATCTTAAAAGTAACTGGAAGCCCTGAAGAGTTTTAAGAGGAAAAGAAACATGATATTTGCATTTCAAAAGATTGCTCTGGATGCTCTAGCTTAATCTAGAGGAGAACAAGATGGAGGTCTCTGTAGGAGGTCTCAGTACAGTCTAAGTAATGATGGTGGCTTTGGCCGATGTGTGGCAGAGGAAATGGAGACAAGTGAATGGTTGGATTCAAAAGATTCAAAAAGTCGGGCGCCTGGGTGGCTCAGTTGGTTAAGCAACTGCCTTCGGCTCAGGTCATGATCCTGGAGTCCCGGGATCGAGTCCCACATCGGGCTCCCCGCTCAGCAGGGAGTCTGCTTCTCCCTCTGACCCTCTTCCCTCTCGTGCTCTCTATCTCTCATTTTCTCTCTCTCTCAAATAAATAAATAAAATCTTAAAAAAAAAAACAAAAGATTCAAAAAGTCATGCTAAGTGAAGAGTTAGGGCAAGAGAAGGGGGTGGTGTCAAAGATCATGGTTCCATTTCTGTCATGAACATCCAGACATAAGTTCATGTTGTCAAAGAGATACCAACCACAGGAAAGAAAGCAGATTTAAAGGTCCTAATAGACATTCAGGGTATCACTGACATATTCCAATTATGTCCAGTATATAAAACAAATATTATCAGTGAGAAACACCTTTCACCTGTGTAGATATATGAAATACAAACACATAAGTAGGTGATTTTGCTTTTGAGAAAATGTTTAACTTGATTATGACTTTCTTAAGTCTGTGACCATTCAAAACATAGAGATATTGTACAGTTATTGTTAGTCACCTAGAAAAACATAAAATGTATGAAGGCTATCTCTGGAAAATGTTGTACACAGGAAAAAAGGAGGAAAAGGAAAGGGGGAAGACATGCAAAGAGAAAGAAGAGAAAAAAATCAGGGCGCCTGGGTGGTTCAGTTGGTTAAGCGTCTGTCTTCGGCTCAGGTCATGATCCCGGGTCCTGGGATCAAGCCCCACTGGGTTCTCTGCTCAGTGGGGAGTCTGCTTCTTCCTCTCCCTCTGCCCCTACCCCCTATCTCACACCCGTCCTCGCTCATGTGCTCTCTGTTTCTCTTTCTCTCAAGTAAATAAATAAAATCTTGGAAAAAAAAGCAAGAAGGGAGGTTGAAGCTATTGTCATAGCTTCAACTCCATACCAAGGTCATTCACCTGTTTTTAATAAAGACGAAGGTCACATACTGGATCCTGCATATATGATAAAAAAAAAAACTAGTTTTTTCAATGAGGGTTCAGACTTTTAATTCGGTGTTCCATCTTTTTAAAAACATAGATTGAATTGGATTTAGCGTGCCTGTAAATCTGGGTTAAGGTTAGTCTGATCTATTCTATAAGCAAAATACCCTATTACCCCTTGCAAAATGTAAGGTGAGATCAAAGCAATACATTTCCATTAACTAGACATTTTCCACTAAATGTAAGTCATTTCTTCTTCCCAAGAGAAAGTCTAAGAATAATTTGGAAAGAAAATTCTCAAATGTTGCCCTGGACGACTAGAATAATCACACGCCTCGTGTAAACACAATAGGAAGCCTCATCCATGTCACCCGGCCCTGTGGTATGGATTTTGCAGTGCGATGTGTAGAATTCTCGGCATGGCATTGTAATTGAAACGTTGTGTGTTACAAGATTCCGTTTTTGATCTCCCTTCCATAATAGTCATTCTTTAATCTTTTTTTCCCTCTATTGCCTCATTTTGCCTTCTCAGAGTATTATGCATGCTGAATACCATTATTACCTTTGGTTATTAACTAGGGATGGATTTGGAAAAAAAGTAATTTTGTACTGGCTTGATGTAGCAGAATAAGCTGTCAAACATCAGAGCAGGGGACAGGGTGCTGTCCTTCTGTAGAGCTAGAGCACAGTGTGTGTTATAGCTGGAAGGTTAGAGGTAATCAGAGAGGATTACCGATGGCAGCTTTATTAAATATCTGTGGAGGTCTACTGTGGCTGCAACCAGATAATATGAGCTTCCAATATGAAAACAGGAAATTATTAATAAACTGGATTGGCTGTTCTGAATGTCCTTGCAAAAGTTTATCTAATTTTATTTTCCAGGGAGATGAATGTCAAGTATTAGATTTATTATTACTTAAGGTGTAGGCCTTTTATTCTTTGAAGTGATTCTCTTTTAATTTGTTATATTTCCCTGGATGTTTGATGATATTAACATTGTTTAAACCGGAATGTTTCCATTCTCATTTTCTAGTAAGTAAATTTTGACAGTTCAGAACAGAGTAGGTTTTGTGTGTTCTTTCTGATCGTATATGATAAAATATGGTTTACCAGGAGACTTAGATCAATATGTAAGTTGGCCTGATGCTTTCCTACATTCGAATAAATCATTTTTATAAGCTTGCATCAGATACAATTCTTTAACCTTCTTTGTGGAATTTGCTCATGTGCTAAAAGAACTCTTGCACTTTTTGAAGAAGAAACTGTTGATTTATTTTGTTTAATTGCAGCACAAAATAATAAGGTATAGCATTTTAAGAACTTCTACAACCACGTTTGATGCACCTTCATCTATTCAGAGAGATGAGAAATGCAGCACCTTACGTTTAACACTGTGAAGTTTGACAAGCATTGAAACAAAAAAGGAAGTGTAAATTTTATTAATCAAAACATCTGTACCGTGCAGCCATTTACATTTTCCTATCAAGACATGAGAGAAATGTTAATTTTAGACGACTCTTTTTATGACCTATAATTACTGTCATTAAGAAAGCTCTGGAGACTTACAGGGAGCTTTGACTGAAATACAGTTTGACATGTTCTATAATTAATGCTGAATTAACGTGCTACATGAAGTGCCTTAGAAAAAAAAAAAGGTTTCTTTTTCTCAAAGAGAAGTCAAAGAAATTGTATTACAGCAGTGCCCGCCAGCGCAACAGCATTTCAACTTATATTATTGAGCCCATGAAAAGCTGACTTCTCAAGTACTTTAAAATTATTGTTAAAACTTTCCTTAATTTCAGTTTGAGTAGGATATGTATACATAGGCACAGATATTTGTTTCCAAGTTCTTTCACATTCTTGATGAAAAGTTAATTAGTGCTTAAAAGTAGTTAGTTGCTTTTGACATTCTAAGAGCACTCTGGGAATACTGAAAACACTAATAGAAAATTCGATCACAAAACGCACACTGGAGGCCTTGAGTGTAGTCATCCTAACGTGTTCCTTTAGAGGAGGTTACTGTAGTCCTTCACTGGAATATAAGATCCATGAGGGCAAGTGATACTGTCTTTAAATTCTGTACTAAATCCCTTGCAATGAGAATTATGCATGACGCATACTTGGTGCTCAATAAATATTTGATGAATGTATTAAGAAATAAGTAACATATTAATGCTATTTCAATATATCCAGAGATGTCCTTTATATTACTATACTAGCTAATTTTTTAAAAATTCCCTGACAAGCAATGTGACATCACATCTTTTTAGCAATAGACTTACAGGATGTAGGGTTTTGTGTGTGTGTGAGGAAATAAAAAAAGAGCAACACTTTTTTCTAAAATAATCTTTTAAACAAAACTGCTCAAATGAATTAAAGAAGAAAATCTCATTTTTGTGTCAGAGCACATTTTATATTAGTTCTAATAATTTTATATTCGTCATATTCAAAAAGAGTGAAACTGTTAAAAAGTCTCTGAATACATTTCCAGAGTATCTTAAGTTTCAGTCCTAATATTTGCAAATAAAAATATTTACAAAACTTTTTGCAATCAGTGAAAATACTAAACATTATTTTCCTTATAATTTTAATCATTCTGCTATTAAAATTTTTATTTGATGCTTATTATTAATTAGAAAAGGGCTGTTTTGAGGAAGATTTAGAAACAACATGGCCTCTACCATATTCCGCCTCTAACTCTGAGACCCAGAAGTAGCCCCAGCAGGCAGTTAATAAACAAAAGACTAAAATACCTCTAGGTCAACTTCCTAATACTGAATTTATTATTTATGGTTTGGAAATTTAGGTATCTCAGATTATTTCCTTGCTCAGAATGTTCCAGACTATTGTGGCACCTTATAATCAGAGCAAGCCTAGGCGTTACCCTAATCTGCTTAAGAACATCGTGACTTAAAACAAAACAAAACAAAACAACTATAAAACACACAACAAATACCCAATAGTCCCAGTAAAAGCAAGAGAGTTTGGCATATTTTAAGCTGAAAAACCTAAAATAAACTGATACAGGAATCTCTTCTTTAACGTCATGATGTTCCTGTTACTATTTCTGTGTGAACAAATTTTTGTTTTACTAACATTGATTTAGAAAAAAAATGACCTCATAAATATGAGTAGTTATATTGGACAGACAACTATCATTTTCAATCAGGAAAGTAGACCTTCATATGAGTTTCTAAAATATTGAGATTAAAATTGGATAAATGTGTGAAAATTCAAAGAAACAATCACAAGTATGGAAAATTTAAAAAGAGAACAGAGACTTAAAAAGTATAGGTAATCAAAATTAAGGATCATGTAACAGTGCTTTTAGATTTAAATTTTGCTTATCACTGTACACCAAAGTAATTTAATTCTTTGAAAATAGGTTTTTATAAAATTTAAATTGTTACTATTGTTATTATTATGATTGCTATTGTAATCGTGCTCTATATTATTAACAGCTAAAGAATATCTGATTGCTCGAGAAGTGGAATACCAATAGGGGTTTATTAGCTATATTTGAAATACATTCATTTTTTTTCCACCATTATCTTTTGTGGGAAACTGAGCTCATAATTTTTACTTTTGACCCATCCAGGTGAGAGAGGAAGAAAAAGTTTATTCTAATCAGAATAACTGCAATGAACTGAAGTTAAATACAGTACACATTTTATTTTTATCGGCAGTTTTCACTATTCCCTTTTTGGGCAATAAGGAAATAAAAAAATTAAAACAATGGATCTTTTCCTCTCCTGAACTTCTTTATATTTCACAAACAAATCCCATTTGATTGTGAGCTTCTGGAGGACAGGTGACATACACTATCTTTTCAGCATTCTGACTGTAGTACTGGCTTTTAGAGACACATCCCAAATTTCAGATGAAAGCTGATGACACAGAGACAGCCTGTATGGGAAGGAAGGGTCTGTCATGGAGGAAGTGAGGGTACAGCTGGCTCTTGGAGCACTTTGATACCTTGTGAAGTCAGCAAACAGTATGAACAAAGGGCAGCTGTAGGAAGAATACAAATGCATAATATATTCTCCAAAAGGTAAATGATATACGAATGTGTGTGTGCATGTGCATGTGTGTGCGACTGAAACAAACCTTAGATAAATGTTGTTTTTTTAAAATGGTTTTTTTAAAGATTTTATTTATTTATTTGACAGAGAGAGGAAGAGAGAACACAAGCAGGGAGCACAAGAGAGGGAGATGCAGGCTCCCCGTTGAGCAGGGAGCTCGATGCCGGGCACGATCCCAGGACCCCAGGATCATGACCTGAGCGAAGGCAGACTCTTAACTGACTGAGCCACCCAGGCGCGCAAAGATAAATGCTGGTTAAATACGCAGCTTATAGACTGTGATCAAATAAAAAGTTCTTCTGAAATTGCTGCTAACTCTTCAGTAAAAGTCCTAAAACGATTTTAAGTTTCAGGTGAGAGCCTCAATTCAGCAATTAGAATGTATCTAGTCCACTTTATTAATCAACATTTTATTCTTAGTCAAACTTAATGCATATTCTCCTCTCACACCATGATAAGGTCCATAATTGGCCTAGAAAGAGTGGGATATTCAGTGTCTACTCTCCCCATTCACTTTCTCTGGTTCCCATTGTAGAATTGAAGTGGGAGGAGGTAGGAGGGGTTGGGGATGGAACAGAAGTTTTTATTTTCTGGGTGGCTTCACACTCCCTGAGCCTGGGGTCTGTTAGGGTGAGCATTTTTTCTTTATGAGGGACTTTGGGGAAATTCCGAGTCCTTCCTCAGGGAACATAAATCTGCAACACTCTTGCTTCTAACCATCTTACTCCTGGCTTACTTTGCAGTCCCTTTGTGGACCAGGTTTTCTTCCAAGGTAGGACAGAATGGTGGAGGGCAGAACTATTAACACCACCACTTCTAACCTACTGCTTTCCCAGGGGTGAGTTGGGCATCACTCCACTCTCCCTGGTCTCACTTAGGTTTAGGGGCACATACATAAAAGATGCTTTGCACAGGCCTTGGGTACCCCCTCATAAGGCATAAGGTAAGGTTGTAGTGCCCCTCAGCCGTCTCTATTTGGAGAGGGGAATAGCAGCGTTGTCCGTTTCACTTCAAAAATGTGATTTTACAACTCTCTCTCAACCGTAACCCTTCCTAGTTCCCTGATCTGGCCAATGGTCTTGGAGTTGCAAAACTCTTAAGTGTCCCCACAGTAAATTCTGCATTTCAAATCTTTTATATATTTTTTTCTCTACAGAATCTTCCATTTTATCATCTGTTGCAACCTCATTGCAAAAGGTGTGAAAAAGGAGGGAAATTAAGTGGGTAAATATTTTGAAGCCAGACTGAAATATTTGGCCAAGTTTCTAAACAGTGGAACTACTTAATCAAAGAAAAATCTTACTTATGTGGCCAAAAAAGAAAAAAGAAAAAAAAATTGTACTCACTGAAGTAGAGTTGGTAAGCTTGGAAGGTGGATCTCCCTCCTCTCTCTCCAATTCCTTGCCCTTGATACCACTGCCCTCCACAGAAACCACTGGATACGAAGAGTATGTTTTGGAAAACCCCTCTTGAAGACCATATGATGAAAAATCAAAAAGTTTACACTAAGGAAGACTGAAAAATCAGATCTGTGCTGGGGAGATAATGAAGACTATGAAAACAATTAGGAAATAATAAAATGTTTGCAAAAAATATAGAAGGAAAGGAAATGAGAAAGATTTGAAAGGACAGTATATAGTTAGAGAACAAAAGACACAAATGACACAAGTTTCTTTCATCTTGATGGGCCAGATGGACATGCTTGTGTCATTTACCGATACAATAAAAGGGAAAGAAATATCATTTCTGTAGATGAAGAAGAAAAATCTTTTGTTGACATATTACTCTGGAAGAGCTTGCAGGATATCCCAGGCAGAGATGTGCCATTAGCATTAGAAGACATGAGCTCTCTGACTTGCTTACTGTAATGAAAAATTCACATGCATAACTCTATATATTTTGACTACTCTTCCAATAAAGAATTCTGTCTGTGGGGGCATCTAATCATCAAAGATTACCTCATTCACACAATAGAACAATCACTAGAAAACATAATAGCTGATTGGGACTCTTGAAATTAAATGTGGTGGTGGTATTGCTTGTGGAAGGATACTAAATGGTTCATGATTTTAATTTTAATCATAAAAAATGACTTTCTAATAGTCAAAAGTGTCTTTAGATCCAAGAGGTGATATATTTCTTGTTACTGGAAATGTTGAGTCTTAATAAGGATGCCTATTTGACAGGCATGTTTGTCAAAGCACTCACATAGCTGTTAAGGGGTTGACTCCCAATTTGTAAGTTGTTTTGCAGTTTTCAAGATCTGTGAGTCTATGACCCCTATTGAGTTTTAAGCTAAAATGTCCACATATCAGAAAAATTATTATTATTCAATTGCTAAGTTTCCATGGTCTCAACTTGAACTTTTCCCCACTTTCTCAGCTTACTCATACACCACCCTGTACAAGACAAGTATGCAAGTAAATAGCCTACAAAGAAGATGTAATTTTCTACTGCTACATTTTATTTCTCTTCAGATGACATTATAGTTCACCTGATGACATAAGCTAGAAACATGAGACTTATTTCTGACTACTATTTCCCTCTTACCGCCTCACCTACCACATTTCCTAAAGATTTTACAGCATCCACCCCTACTTAACACTGTCAGTGACTTCATTTTTCAGGTAAAATTTAAGATCCTCAGCATGGGAAACAAAACCTTCATGATCTGATCTTGAGTAATTGGTAGAGCATCACCTTTTGATTTTACATTTTTCCTATTATGTTTTATTTTCTAGCAAAAATGACTTTTCATTCCACAGACACACACTAATACCAAACATATCTGTGCCTTAAATGCCTTGGTTCTTTTTCTATACTGAAAATATTTAGTCTGCTTTCAAAACTTAATCAAGTTTTAAAAAATTTTTCTCTAATGCCCTTTTTTATCCTACTTCAATATCTAATAAATAATTATATTGTTACAAATACATAGTAAGTATCTGTTGACCTCTAAACCACCATTTTAGAAATATAATGTGATCTACATGTATAATTTTAAATTTTCTAGGACTTATGTTTAAAAAAGGGAGGGGGAAAGGGGAGCCTAGGTGATTCAGTCGGTTGGGCGGCTGACTCTTGGTTTTGGTTCAGGTCATGATCTCAGGGTCCTGGCGTCTAGCCCTGCATCTGGCTCCATGCTCACTGGGGAGCCTGCTTGTGGATTCTCTCTCTCCCTGTCCCTCGCCACTCGTCCAGCTCACTTTCTTTCTTTCTCTTTTTAAAATCAATTAATCAATCGATCTTTAATAAAAAGAGGGAGAACCAAGTGAACCAATTTTAATACCATATTTAACTCCTACCAAATCTTATTATTTCAAAATATAATCAATAAAAAAATTACAAATAAGACATTTAAAAATGTTTGTATTGTCTTTAAAATCTGGTGTGTGTTTTACACCTACAGCACATCTCGATCTGGACAAGCTAAAATTAAGTACTCAGTAGCCACATATGGCCAGTGCTTCTACATCTACAAAGCAGCAACAGGAGTTGGCTAGCCTTGGTTCACCGGCCAAATCCAGCCTAATACCCGTTTTATTTATTTCATTTTATTTTATTATTTTACTACCTGTTTTAGTGTGGCTTGAGAGCAAAGGTAGATTCTCACATTTTTAAATTGTTGAAAAAGATGAGAAGAAGAACATTTATTGACACCTGAAAATGATAAGAAATTCAAATTTCAGAGTCCTTCATAAAGATTTATTAGAGCATAGTCAGGCTCATTCACTTACAGATTTTCTGTGGCAAATTTCATGCGAAAAACGACAGAGTCAATTAGTTTTGAGTGGCTGTATGACCCCCAAAGCTTAAAATATTTACCATCTGGCCCTTTACGGAAAAAGTTTGCTAACCTCTGCTGTAGAGGTTTCATTCTGCTAGGACCATGATCACATACTAGTTATCTTTGTTTGCACTCAGCACATGGCTGACCCACAAAAGAGACTCAATGATTTCAGAATAAAATATATTTTATAAATCCAATGAAATAAACATTTATTGAACAACTACAATCCCAAAACACCCCCTCTCTACCTAGAAATCATACCTTAAGAGTTTTTCCAGTTCAAAATACTGTACCACCAGAACAGAGAAGTGATAAAACATAGTCAAAACCAGAATTCTCAATTCAGATAGATCTGGGTCCAAGCTCCAGTTTTGTTCCATCTGTAATCTTGAGTAATTTATGTACCTACCAATATTAAAGGCAAAAATTTGCACATGTCCCTTTGCAGTCAATTCCCAAACACCCCCATCCCAGGCAACAACGAATCTGCCTTCTGTCACTATATATTTATTTTGCCTTTTCCAAGATTTTATATGAATGAGATTTATAATGTAAAAAAAAATTATTTCCTCTGTAATCCTTTGATTCAATATCAATAAAAAGGGCAAAATAATGCTTAACTCACAGGACTGTTGCAACAATTAAATGAGGTGTTGTGTATAGTAATGGTATAATGACTGAACATGGTAAGTTTTCAATAAATGTTAGTTATTTTTGTACACATATCTAAAGTTTCCTAATCTAATTTATTATTTTCAATAGATTTCAGTCACTGCTTTTGAAGGAAGTGATACTTTAATTAAAATGGTTATTAAAACTATGAGTATTCACTTAGGAAAGTCTCAGCACTACTATATAGGTTAGTATAAAATATTTTGGACACCAAAACACATTGTTAGACTGTTAGAACTGGATCTGTCCTTTAAATGTATATAAATACATATTCTATTTGAATGGAAATGAAGAATCTCTTCAAAGGAAAAAGGGGGATTTATGTATAAAGAACATGAAAGAAATATTACTCAGAAAGCTTTAACAATTTTAGAATCAGAAACACACATGTTTTAGTAATATACTATATAGCTTTACCCTAGACCCATAAAATATTTTTAAAATCACAATGCAAAAATTAATAAATGATGGTTAAATGTTACAAAATACTGTTCTATTTAATATTATAAAATTATTCAAATCACATAGTTCCATTTATTTCCCTTGTTGAAATGTTAACATTGCTGAAAATAATTCTTTGGACAGTTATGTTTAATTTAGGTTTTACGAGTCCTTGGAGTGAAGAGAGGAAGAGAGTTGTAATTTTCTGGACGTAGAGAATCATTTGCAATGGTAAACTGGATAAACGTTTGTGCTGCCTCATGGGAGTAGCACAGAAAAGAGTAGCTGGTGCTATTCTGCTAGATGCCAAGGTCTCCATATTCTTTCAAAATCAGTGGCCTGAGAGGGATCACGAATTGCTGAGGTAGAACAATCCTTGCTCCTCTCTGTCTCTCATCTACTGCATTTGAAATCAACTGGAGTTGTATACTTGGACTCAGCACAAAGGGTGAGGCTGGAAATAAAAATATGACCTAGGATTTGTGATGCTCAAGTGATTCAGATTCATTTCTCCAATAGCTGCAGTACTGAAATATGCTAGACTTATCACTGATACATGGCAGCTCATAGTGTTCTAATTCATTTTACAGAAGTAATCTTATCCCAGCTCTACCATTACTCTTTTCAGTAGAACTTATGCTTTGGTTCCATTTGAAATCATTCATCATTAAGTTCATAAGACCTGATGCTATCAAATTATGCAGTTACAGAAAGTGGGCCTTCTTTGTAGGCAAAATTAAAGTGGTTAAAAACTCCTATGATATGCAATGCTCACGTGTGATATAAAATACACTCTCGATGTGCCAAACTTTTCCTTCATTTGGGCAGTTTCTGGAATTCTACATCTTTCTGTCCTGACTGATTAAATATGGGGATAAACAAAACTCTTTGCTTCTTTATTCAGCATACAACAAAATACACATTCTTTTTTATGTGTAGGATTGATATTTTAAAAATAATGTTCTGTGTAACACCTGTTCAATTTTATGGATGCACCGCAATCTAAGGCACTGTATACGTTATAGAAAGCATGTTCTGTGTCTACTTAACTGGTTTTATATTAATATATATTAATTTTGTTTTGTAGTGAGAGACTCTTCATTATCAATTATGAGGATTTTGATTTTACTACTTCACCAAAAATAAAAATAAAAAAGGAAACCAAAAAGTGTTACATGTACTGGAAACATATATAAGGAATCCAGAAGATAATTATCACTGTGTCATATTTTACATTGGAATGTTACAGATTATTAGTGATTCATATGTCGATTTTACTTTTTTCTCTTAATTTATAATACTGTTTCACTATAAACACTGTTTAAATGGCAATTGAGTTAAAAATCATGCTGCAGAGGTACTGTTTCCCACTTTGTTAGGTTTATTTTATGCATCAAAAATGGATCTAATTTTTTGAAATATTTATTGCCATGAAACGGTCACTAACAGCAATAATGACATAAATATATTGCCCTTAGCTTCCTCGGATTTAGTGATTTTTCTCCTGCAAAAAAGTATTCACATGGACTTAAATGAGAGAAGCCAACCATTTAATGAGGAGAGAAAGAAGATAAAGGGTCCAAAATTTAACTTATTTTACTGATAAACACATAATGAATGTTACATTTTGGCAAATAATTTCAGGGTTTTTAAAGAATTACTCTGTAGTTTATTTGAAAACTATCATCATGTAAATAATATTTTATTTTATTTAAGAGTATAATTATTAACACGTTTCAATTCAAAATAACACAATCTTTCAGATTCTTCAGACTCTAGTTACACACTGAGTAGGCAGTCTCTTATTTTAAGTCAAACTTCTCTCACTAATCATGGAGGAACAAAGATGTGTCCAAATTTTGAAGGAACATGGGTGTCCCAAAGCTCAGATAATGAATTTTAGCTCTCTCTGGAGAAAAGCCTTTCCTGTATGTAGCCTGGCAATATTCCAAGATTTCTTTTTAAAAGTAACTCCATATGTGTACTGAAAATAAGCTAGTGATGTTTTAAATCAACTGGAAAGAGAGGCTGTTCTTTTCAATATTTTTTTCCTGAGCATAACTTTGAAGTGCAGCATTTGGGGATTATGAAGGTTTGGGTTACCTGCTGAATGAAGGCATGGAAAATTATTTGAAAGTACCCTTTTTTTTGAAACTCTACTTTAAACTTATGAAATATCACCTGTGGTTAAGCGAAGGCATGCAATTCAAAGCATTTCTTTTCAACCTAAAGACAAAGAGTTAATTTTAAATTGTGATTATATTTTCCAAGTTTTCTATGGCTACAAGATCATAATCAAAAGTTTGTGGTTCACTTCTTTTTAAAGGCAGAGGATGATGGGGACGAGTAAATGCTATTAAATTAAAGAAAATCTGGGTAAATTTATAATGAGTTAGGTACTGTGAGCAAAACTGAACCAAAGACCCCAGCTTACTATGCTCTAATGATTGTCTCACAGCAGGTATTTTAAGTGATTTCATTTCCAAATAAATTCAACTTGCATCTATTTCTTTTAATGTGTTCTCAATTTACTTGATACATTCAATATTCCTTCAAAATATTCAAGTAATATTTTTAGCAAGGGGATAACTGCTGTTTGGCTAAATTTGCATCATCTAAATATGAAGGAAAATGTATTTGAATACGCATTCTTTTTCAGAAAGCAGAGGAACTGTAATGATATGTCTTATTTACATCATGAAAGATATCCTTTGCCTAATATATCACAGACACGCTTGATACAGCTGGATACTGTCTAATAACATTGTGAAAAGATATGAATGGTTATATATTTAAATATTTACTTTAGTATGCGAAATATTTCACTATGTCCAAATAGGAAGAAGGCTGCATCTTCTTTTAGAGGCAACATAAAATGATAAAAAAGTAACAAAACACCTGATACTTATTAAAGTAAATGGCAATTGAGTTAAAAATCATGCTGCGGAGATACTGTAAAGAAGTCACTACCGAAACTCATTTCCAAAGTCAACTTTGATAAATAGGTAAATTATTTTTAATTTATATATTTTAAGTGTAATATAGTAAGGTTTTTAACTTATAGTAAGATAGTAACATTCACTAAAATATATGTTTCATGAAATTAAGGAATATTTATTGAGTGTGCCTGTCATGTGGCAGACTGCTGGGGGCTGAGAAGCCAGTAAGATATGTTACATGTTAGCTATTGATAAGTGTTAAGGAGAAGAAAAAAAAAAAAAAACTAGTGCAGGGAAGGGGAATATAATATTTTGGGTGTGTGAGAGGTTGTTGAAATTTTAGATATAGGGGCTAAAAAGCATCTCTGAAGTGGCTTTCGAGTAAGGAGCTAAGTTGCGCAGGGGAGTAGATATTGTATGTATCTGGAGGAAGAATGTTCCAGCCTCAGGCGTACATACGGGAATATTCTTGTAGTTGTAGCTGCATGAACAAAGGTGGAGAAAGTTGTCGCACAAGAGGTCTGAGAGGTAATAGAGGCGAGATCACCCTGAACACCACGCAAAGACTGGATTTTAATTAGACTGAATTAGAGGATTTTGAGCAGAGGAATGATAAGTTGTGAATTATGTTTGGGCTGAACACTATTGTTTTAAGAACAGACAGTAAGTGGGCATGGATGGAGGCAGCAAGACAATTTAGGTGTCCGTTGCAATAGTCAGGGAAGAGATGATGGTTTCTTCAACTGTGGATTAGAACAGTGGTGCTGGGTGGAGATATGAAAAAGTGGCTGAATATTACACCCACAGTATTTTGAAAGTAGAGTCAACAGTGCTTAATGATTAATTTCATGTGGAATCTAAGAGTAAAAGAGTAAGGGATGGCGGGAGATGAGCTTAAAAGGTCGGAGTTTTTACTGACTGTGATGGAGAACATCGTTAGAGAAGTCCATTTGGGGAAAAAATGTCTGAAACTGACATGAACAAGTGAAGTTTGGAATGGCTTTTAGACATTCAAGCTGAGTGGTCTGATAGAAATTGTCTATACGTAACTGGAATTAATGTGGAAAGCTAGAGTTGAGATATGAATTTGGGAGTCACATAGTATATTGATTGTATCAAAATGATTGGACTGGATGAGTAGACCCAGTGAGTGAGTGTAAACAGAGATGAATATATAATGATTTATTACAAAATTAAATGCAGTCTTAATTACTTGCTTTTTAAATATTTTCAGATGCATATATATAAAGAAAGCTCAATAGACAAAATTGGACAATGTAATATCAAGAAAAAATAACAAGATATTGACACATAAAGAAAAGGAAAACTGGGAGAATTGCCACAGCTACTCTGGGGAACAATTTACTGTTATGTATTGTTTCTGAATATGTGTATGCCTTAATGACTTAAAATTTACCCTTATGGGTATATCATAAGAATATGTTATAAATAATATTTATCGTCTAGCTCCAAAAAGACATATGAAGGACTTTTATTGAAACATTGTAACTCAGCATCTATCAGAAGAGAAATGGAAGAATACCTGTTAGATATCGGAACACTAGAATATTATGCAGCTGTCAAATTATATAAAGCAGAACTATATGTATCAAGTTTTGATTGGTCTCAGACATAACATAAGTCAACAAAGCAAAGTGCAGAGCATTTTGTATAGTTTTGAAATCCTTTTGTCTCAATTAAAAATAAATATTATGCATATATGTAGATATATATGTTGTGATATTTATATGAAATGAAATATGAAAGACTAACTTCAAACTTAATTATAATAACGGCTTCTGGGGCATAAGACTGGAGAAGAAACACAGAGGATCACAATATTATTTGTACTGATTTATTTATCAAAAAATATAAAATGATCTGATACAACTATGTCAGAATGTCTTCATTCCTTAGCTGTGTGTATGCTATTTTATGTTTTGTTTTTTACACATTTTTACATCTTTTTAAAGGAAAAAAATCCAATAGTGTGTGTATGTGTGTGTGTGTGTGTGTGTGTGTGAAAATTGAATTAGGAACATTTCCAGAAATTGAGTCATTATGCTATAGAGTTGGATTGCTCATAGAACTATTAAATCAATTTTAAGATACTTGGCTCTTAGTAAAGGTTTTTACTAAACTCTATTACTAACTTCTCTCAGTGAAGATGTTAGTGTTTTCCTTCCACTAGTTTCTCATCATCAAATATAAATTCATAGCATCACCCAGCCCAAAATGAAAAAGGAGGAAACAGGCTGCATCTTAAAAGGAAAATTTCAGCCCCCACACAACCCGGTTTGAAACTGAAATAGACATCATGGGGAGAAAATTCACAAACAGCAGATGTTGTGGTTCACTTTTCAATTGTTGATATTAAACAAGAACACCTCTGAGATTCCACATCCTGTGTTTATGGATTGCAGTTAAAATGGTAAAATGGTATATTCTGGTACTTTTAAATATTTTATGATGCAAGGCATTTATGATGAAGAATCATTTTACTCACAAAATGTTAGATTTCCTCCTGTATTCTATTTATTTTAACTTGGAAGAATGCTACACCTTTAACCTGTACTGAATGAGATTGGAAATAATGAATAATATAGTGATATAAAGTGATTTTGTTCAAAGTAAATGATTTCATTTTTAGAGAAATAAATGTTCAACATAACGTGGCATATGAGTATTTTTTAACATTGTATACAGTAGGATTCTCAAAATAATGAATTAATAGAATTGATAAATATGCCGAATCTTCAAATTTAGTAATTTGAGTTAAACATTAGTAATGAGAAAATATTCTGTATTACTAATATAGATATAAAATTATGGTGTTTTTAAATAGAGAAGGTAGCAAAAGGTAAAACTTGCCAAGTTACTAGTCAACATTATACTAGGTCTACTTAGGTTTACATTCTAGATGTTTTATAGTTACATGAAGAAAAATTATGTTCTTGAAAGCTTCTATTTTTAATTCTTTATACCTGTCTTGCACATGTCTGCTGTTGATTATGGGGTATGAGCAAGTAAAGGTATTTTTGCAATGAATTTTCATTTACCTGAAACAAAACAGGGTGCTTGCTGAGCTTATGATCTCTGGCTGCAGATTGCCTGGGTTTAAATTATTCAAACTCTCTTTTATTTTCCTCACCTTTAAAATGAGGCTCATTGTTTTGTGAAGATTCAATAGGATAATACATAAAGGTACATTAAAAATGTTTGGCAGCTGGTAAATACTCAGATCTCATCTTTCCATAGCATAATTATTATTGTTGTTGCTGTTGGAAAGGAACTAGTTTTTATAAATGGTTTCTGGCTTCTCAGCATCTGCCTTGGACCCTTTTAATTCATTCCCCTTTAAGGATTATTTAGAAAATCACACCTGATTACCCCCTTCCCTAATTAAAACTAGTAACACTTTTCAATTACCTCTAGGGTAAAGACCAAATATCCATAATATACCCTTTAGTGTCCTGCATGGCATTTCCCCACTGCTTTTTGCCCTCCAGACATACTTTGCCTTCTCAAAATCACTGACCTCCTCCCGGCTTTAGAACAACCTCATATACATGTAATACTTCCACCCAGTTAATTCCTGTTTATCTTTTAGAGCTATGTTCTAAATTCAGTTTCTCTGAATCTTCCTGGAAATTCTCCGAAGCCTCCCATCCAGGTCAATTCGGCTATACAACACACATTTCTTAAAGCTCCATAGTTACTTTTTATTATGGGGTGATATTTTAACATATTAACAAAGAGAGTTTTCCACCTGGAAAGCATATAATGAGTGAGAGCAAGCATCACAACATCCCATCCAATTGCCCATGACTATACAAAGTTCATTCAGACTCTAGAATGGAAGAAGAGGAATTGGAGTAGTAACAAGAGCGCTCAGCCTTATTGAATCCCAGAGTGAGGGTAGGTAGGCAAAGTAAGCAATAGGAAGAGCGCATAAGTTTGGGAAATTTAAGAGCTTGGGAAATGTAGGAGCTCAGGAAACTGGCTAGGTCTCTAGATAAAGTCAGGAAACTGACCAAATCCTAGAGTATCTCACCGCACACCATGATGTAGGAGCATGAAAACAGTCCTACTGATATTTCTAGGCATTCAACCCTGAAACAACTTCTGGTCTCTCGCTCTTAAAATGCTGCAGACCGGTTTCCTATACCTCAGAGCAACATAGATGTTCCTTAGAGAACTGTTGTACCAAAACAGATAGGAACAGTATATAGCAGAAATACACAGAGAGTGGAGCTGGAAGGAAACCACTGAGGATGTCCCAAGAAATGGCAGGCATGGATGCTTCGACACCACCACCACATCAATTATGTTGACCGCTAAGTCTGAACTGACCAAGCAATCTCAAGAATTTAGATGAATCCTCAGAGAAAATATGTGCACTAATAAATTAAAGTCCAGAATATAATTTAAGTTCAATTGTGAGAAGATACTATAGTTACTTTGTTGCAATATTGTTTTACTGCATATATGTATTGGCTCTAACATTATGTAACTCCATGCTAGACTATAAGCTACACAAAGACAGGGACATTTTCTATCTTACTTCTCTATCTTCACCACACAATATTGCCTCTGGCTCAGGTAAGTGAAAATATATTTTCTGCTGGAAAGAACACTGACAATGAACAAGGCCATATGTTCCAAGAACATTATGGAAATATGTGTATTTGAATTAAAACTTAGATATTATAAAAAGATTCCTTGACTTAAAAGCAAAGAGGTTGCCACTGGACCTTGGAACACTTGACCAGTCTGGTCCCTAGCTCTTACATTTGTAAAATAGACATAATAATAACCTCTATCACTGAGTGTTGAAAGAGATAAGGTGAAATAATGTATATACACCATACAGAAGATTCATTTTTTTAGGATCTCCATTAATTTATTTTTCCTTTCTAACCTAGTGTGAAATCAAAAAACATCATTTTTCTTAACTCTGTTTTGTAGGATATAAAGCAATGCTTATACTTTTACATAGCACAATATATAATCATATGACTTAAAATAAAAATTCTTTATAATTGGAAATAGTTCTTCCATATAGATGTAGCTATCTGAGGAAATTCTAATTTCCTCACTGGTACATAAGGAGTTCAACGCTTTATCAAATGTTGCCCTTAAGTTATTCTCTAAAAGTATTTAGGGAAGTATCACATCTATTTAGGCCTATGAATTAGTATTCATGGAATTCTTCTTTTAGGAGTCAAGAGATATTTTTAGATATTAAAAATAAATATCTGAACATAGCAAATCGGACTAAGCTATTACTATGGACCAAATTGCCTTCCATTCCCCAAATTCATGGATTGAAACCTTAACCCCCAAGAACCTCAAAGTGTGACTGCATTTGTAAATAGAGCATTTAAAAAGGTAATTAACTTACAGTGAGGCCTTCAGGATGGGTCCTAATTCAACCTGACTGATGTCCTTATAATGAGAGTAGCTTAGAACACACGGGGAGACATCGGGCATACATGGACACTGTTCAAAGGCCATATGAGGACACAGTGAAAAGTCAGCCATCTGCAAGCCAGAGAGAGAGGCCTCAGAAAAAAACCAAACCTGCCAACACTTTGAGATCTTGGACCTCCAGCCTCCAGAACAGTGAGAAAATAAAGTTCTGTTGTTTAAATCGCCCCAGTCTGTGGTAGTTTTCTATGACAGCCTTAGCAAAGCAATAAGGCTACCATCAGCATTATTTCTTTTTCCGTAATATTCTACAGTGTCGAAATATAAAAGCAAATTTCAATTTCCAAGATAATGACATTTAATACTTCCTCGAATTAAACATGACCCAGGATTTCATTTGGGGGTGTATGCCCAACAGAAAGGTCTGCTGACATCCACGATAAAGCTATTCACAGCAGCTTTCTTCCTAACAGCCCCAACCTGGAAACAACCTAAATGTGCATCAACGTGAAAGAGGATAAATACATTGCAGTATATTCACAAATGGAAAACGACACAGATTTTAAAAAATACAGATACATGCAACAAGCAGATGAATCTCAAAATATAATTTTGATTGAAAGAAGCCAAACACAACAGAATACATGTTGTGTGATTTTATTTAAATGAATTTCATAAAGAGCCCAAGCTAATTTATGATGATGATCACAGACAGACTCATGATGTCACTGGGTGGGTAGGTAGGTAGTGAATGGGAAAGGGAGTTTAGGGGACAGGTGTGCTGAAAATTTTGTCTACATGATCTGATTGGTGGTTATGTGAGTGATTATATAAATTAAAAAAAATAATGCAGCAGAATATTTAATATCAGCATGGTTTTTGTAAGTTACACCTCAATTACAAGATGAAAAATAATATTATCCGTTTCATGTTATTTTTTAAATGTGCATTTCATGATGAATAGGTCACTGGGCTTTTATCAAATCTCTGGTACATCTTCTTTAATTTGGAATTTATAAGTTGGGCAGGAACCAGGAAGTTATAAATTTTACTTAGGCAACTCTTCTTGGAAATAATGCCATTTTTTTTTAAAGTGTGATAAAACTTTCCTAAACACTTGATCTTTCACATCCTTTATTTGCACATGTTTCTCCCCATCTGCCCAGGGCACTTTCTTTATCCTCTTCTTCAGATGCTTGTCTCCAATTTGAAAAACTACCTGTTCTTCCAGAGACTGTTCAAATGTCATTTTTGTGTCCTCTCTGAAGTCTCTTTCTACTGTCTAAAGCAGCCTTAATTAGTAGTCTATGTTCTTGAAGTTATACTACATTGTAATATGTTTTCATATGTGTGCCTCCTGCACTAAAAGATGCCCAAATTGTTGGATGAATAAGTTAATGAAATAAATTGTATATAGACTTAACCATAGGGTAGGAGTGAGGTTGGCTCTTTGAATTATGTTAAGAGAATATTATTTCTTTGATTAGAAGAGTTATCCTTCTTTATTGCTCACATGGTAATTTGTGCATTTCTTCTGATAGCTTGAATCAAAGTATAATTTATATGTCAATCTCCCCTACATGCTAGAAAATTTCACAAGTACCAGCACTGTACTTTATTTATTCTTATTATCCCATTACTGCACTTATCGGCATTATAGACAGTAGATGGCACTTAATAGATGTTTGTTATATGATTATGAATCAGTGTATGTAGAAGCAGTCATTTAAACAGTGAATACAAAAAGCTGTCATATTTACCCATTCACGAGATTTGCCATACTACTAGTTACCATTTTCTGAGCTAAGTTAAGTTTTTTTGAAGGTCTCTTCTACCAGAGTACAATTTGCATCAGAAAAATCGAAAAGTCTTTCATGGGTAAAAAAGTTTCCTAATAAATACTGAAAAATAAAGGTTTACGGGAACCTATCTTGAAAAACAAGAGGAAAATTGTGAAACTAAGTTTACCTGGCATTGCATTTAACTAAATTTAAGTTTTCAGTGTTCTTAGAATAAAGAATGAGTAAAATATTGATTAGAGAATATGTATATATGTAAAGAATATATATATTCTAACTAAATTATGTGGTAATTGCTATATGAACTCTTCCATTTTGTCTTTGATTTGAGCATGACTTTGAATATACTTGTCAATGAAGTCATTAAAGAGCAGTAAAATGTCTCATCAATTTCATCAACTATCTTTCTTGATCCTTTGATAGCCATCTATTGTCATCATCTTTATTCCAACATTCTTCTTTTATATTAACCAGTATAAATAAGTCATATTTTCATTTGTGAATAATTTCAACTGTAATTTGAACATTTCTTACCATATCACTTTCATTAAATGCAAGAACTCCTACAACCTTTTCAAGATTCACAAATTATCTTTACAAAAAATTTGTAGTGTATTCTTAGTTTCTTGAGACACTGTCCACCAATTACAGAGACTTAAATACAATTGATGAAGTAAATAATTTTAAACAGACAGCAAACTTTGAATGATCAGTCTTACAAGAATTATGTCAGTAAAAATGGTCCTATAAAGACCAGATTTTTGCTTCCTTTCGTAACCTCAGAACTCTGGATAGTAATTATATAATAATACATATTCATATAGTAAATACTCATGAGTAATCTAGGGAATAAAATACATTAAATATAAGTGAGAATATACATATAACATATATTATTAAATATATATTAAGTTTAAATATATATTAAATCAAATAAATATAACTATTCAATACATAAAAATTAAATATATATTATATACATTTATTATATATTCAATATAAATACATATATATATTCTAAGCAGTATTCTACATCATCTATATACATCATTATTCTTCATAACAATTGTAGGACATAGGCAACTTTTATCCCTATTATGTAGATTAAAAGCAACAACAACAAAAACAACTTTGGTACATAAGATTAAGACTCTTACCCAAGAGGCAGAGGCAGGCTTCAAACCACAAAATTCTGAATGGTCAGTTTTTTACATACAATGATATAAAGACATCCTTTTACATTTGTATAACTCTAGCTAACCCTTTCTCGGACCAATCTCAGTTAATGAGGTTTTAGGGAGTTGGGCTAAGTGATGTCTAGAAGTCTTCTGTCTCTGTAACACATTAATATTGAACTATGTTCATCGGAACCATTAATTTTGATAATTATAGAATATTTCTGAAACTTTTATGTTTCTAATGCACATTACAAATTTCCATTTTAGTATATAAATGATTCAGAAGACTCTTTATTACAGAACACTAACACCTCATAAAATGCAGTTTGGAAAATGTTGGCTAAAAACAGGAAATTTTTTCCCCTTTAAATTGTTTTACTCATCTTTCATCAGACATTCACCATTTGGAATATGACTGTGTTCACAATGAACTTGATTGTTCAACTGTTTTACTTAAAGAAAAAGATGCTTCTTTAGATAATGTATTGCTATTCAATATGATTAATCCTTAAACAGACTTTGAATGACAATTTTTATGGAAATCAAGAAAAATCCAAATGATATCCAATAAACCCAATCTAATTGCAAATTGTCCCTCCTGAATATGAAAACTTGGGAACATTTTGTAAAAGTTTTCTTTCCAATCAGGCAAAATGCAACAACAGCAAGAAGTTTCCTTCTTTCAGTGTAATAAAGGTAAATTTAAGCATACCTCCCTAGAATGGTTGGACAACAACAAAAAATATTGTGATATCAATATCCACACTTTTTACAAGATCCTGTCTTTTACAGCCACTCCATGGCCTCTAGTGCCAAATATAATCCCAAGATAGACTCTCTGCAGTTTATGTCCCATGTATTAAAAACAAACCACATTTTACAATCTAAAAGGAAAATAAATTTGTTCACTTTTTTTTTCTAAAATAGGAAATTTATCCTGAAGTATTTGCAGGATTTTTTTTTTAATAACCATCTTCAAAATTAGGATGTGACAGATAGAAACAGTTAAATATTTCATCAAGCTTTAGTATCTTCACAATTTCAGTCAAATTTGCTCTAACTTTATAGAAAGTGAAACAAGCTTACTATATATCTAATTTCCAGAGATCAGACAGAAATTTTGATAAAACAAAGTAATTCAATATTTGTAGGAAAGCACATCGGTAGAAACTACTCTGTTGTTCTGCCTCTCTGTGGCACCAGGAAGTGGTTTAAAGCCCTATAAAAACACAACATTGCTGGGGAAACTAATAGGTTGATGTAAGTGGAAATTCAATATAAGCGGGTTTGACAAATGTGGGGAAATTTAACATTGAGCCTGTGGGACTTTTGGCCAGGCTTTTAAATTTGATTGATAGATTTAAGAATTTTATATATATGGATTCAATACAAGTGGGTATCATGGTATCAAAAAGCAAGATTATCGACTAAAGAAGTTGCAAAACTCTATCTCCCAGGCATTGAATGTGTAATTTCTTTCTTTCTTTTTCTTTCTTTTTTTTCTTTTGCTACTGAAGTTAACTGTTGCTATCCATTTGTTTTTACCTAGTTTTGATGTGGTTTTGCATTTGAGCAGTTTCTATTTGAGTGCCTTAGATGTCTTCATTTTATCAAATCAGTATTTAGTGATGTACTCTGAGGACAATCTTTTCTATTACTTTTTGTTTGATTACAGTTTTGTTTTCTAATGCTATTTTAAAATTCAGTTAAATAAAATGTCTTCCAAATTAGGTTCTCAAAGAAACTTCCTTCATACATTGAACATATTCTTCTTTAGTCTAATGGAAAGGAGAAAAATGCTAACTATGTGAATAAAAGTAATATTTTATTTTTTTAAGATTTTATTTATTTATTTGACAGAAAAAGAGCACAAGCAGGGGCAATGGCAGAGGCAGAGGTAGAAGTAGGCTCCCTGCTCACATGGGGCTCGATCCCAGGACCCTAGGATCATGACCTGAGCCGAAGGTAGACGCTTAACTGACTGAGCCACCCAGGCGTCCCTTCACACTGCAATTTAAAAAAATATGTATTTTTTAAAATAAACATCTTATATCCCACTCAAGCCTGTATTAGTTTACTTGGAGGTTCTGTACACATCATAAACATGCATATGTGAGAGATATTATCAAATTTATGATATACTTCTCTATTATATCAGATCCCATCTATCTAACAAATAGTATTTTCATACTAAGCAATATGAATTAACAAATAATATTCATGATCAAACATAGTGGAAGTGGTAGATAATTTTGCTCATTGAAGTACACATAAATCTAAAATTAAAGAAAATAAATCAGTCAATCCAGTTCATACTATTAGTTGCAAGATAGACTATAAGCATGAACTAGCTTAGCTCTAGAGATATAGATTAAATAATAGTAAGGTTGGAGATATGCTAATGGAAAGATATGTGAAATATATATATAAATAAATATATATAAATTATATAAATGTATATGAATATATAGACAAACATATATATGTGAGAATATATAGACAAATGAATGTAAATTTATCTTCTATACTTAAGATTTAAGTTTACCTAGATATTAAATAGTAATTACAAAATTAATATGTGATTAAATATTTTAAATGCTGAAACCTATATCCAAATTTAAAAGAAGACTATTTTTGCTCCATTAAAAAGGATTTTTGGTGTTATTTATTCTCTACAGATCTAAAAGCAATTCACACAAGAAGGAAAACTCTATCATATCTATTTCAATAAGATATAATGTATTATATAAATTATCATAAAAAGTTCTTGGGCCAGCATTCAATTTTTTTAAATGAATTTATTAATATTTCAAAAATAAGACATCTTTAATTACTAGATTCCATGGGAATCCACTAAAGTAGCATCCCTTGTACTAGCAATTCATTTTGTAGAACTAAAGGATGCATAAAGTTTAAGCCATAAAAATATTGTACCTTATCAATAAATCTGTTACCCTCTGTTTCACTTACTTAAGTGTATTAGAGTTCTCCAGAGAATCAGAACCAACAGGAGGTTGAGAAGTGCCATGATCTGTCATCTGCAAGCCAGAGGCTCAAGAAAGCCAGTGGTGTAGTTCCAATCCCTACCTGAAGGCCTGAGAATCAGGGGAGCCAATGGTGTGAGTCCTGGTCCAAGTTTGAAGGCCCGAGAACCAAGAGCACCAAGGTGAAGACTAATGTCCCCACTTAAGCAGAGGGCAAATTCACCCTTCCTCGGAATTGTTCAATTCAGGCCCTCCAAGGATTAGATGATGCCCACGCACACTGGTGAGGGAGCATCTTCTTTACTCAGCCTACCAATTCAAATACTAATCTTTTCCAGAAACACCCTCTCAGACACATGCAGAATAATGTTTTTACCAACTATCTGGGCACCCCTTAGCCCAGTCAAGTTGACACATAAAATTAACTATCACAGTAATTGTCTTATAATTAGTTGGATAATGATTTAAGTACAGAGTCTGGCCCATAATACAGGTTTATCTATTGATTTTCCTGGCACACTATCAAAATAAATATAATTGTGCATTGTTGGGGTTAATGTAGAGCCTGAAGTCATCCATAATACCTGGCTTGCTAAAATGTTAACACGGAGGCCGCTGGGGGCGATGGAAGGTTTCGGAGAAGGGCGTGGGCCTTTGGAATGCTGGGCCAGTGCACCACTCCGCGGGAGGAATGCGCAGGGAGTTACCTTCCCCCAAGTCCTCTTACCCCAAACAGCTGCCCTGTGATCTAAGAGATGTCTGCATTGTCCCTTAGGCTATGTTTAGCAGAACTCAGAGAACACACAGATTAGCATATCTCATCCTTCCCGTAAACAGATCCTCCTAGTTCCATTAAGACTCCTTGTCACACGTCCCGTGCTTGAGAAGCAGTGATAAGGATTTGTGATTCTCCTGAAGGACCAATAAAAGCCGGAGCAAAGAAGAGCAAAGGGTCTTCGTCTCTGAACATTGACCCCCTTGCCTTCTCCTCTCTTTCACGGCAAAGTCTGGAGTCATCTTTCATCCTCGGTACAGGGATTGCTGGCCATTCCCGGCAGTGCATTTCATGTATTTTCCCTAATAAGACTTTTTTGTTTTTGCTGGTTTAAATCTAAAAAGAAGAAAAGTGGCAACAATTTTTCAGCCTTAGAAAAGAAGAAAATTCTGTCATTTGCAACAACATGGATGAATCTGGAGGATACTATGCTAAGTAACATGTTAGACACAGAAAGACGAATACTACATGAACTCACATATATGGAATCTAAAAAAGTGTAATGCTGGAAGCAGAGAGTCGAATGGTGCTTGCCAGGGACTGGGTGGTGAGGGAAAAGGCAGATATTGGTCAAAGGACGCAAAGTTTCAGATATGCAGGGTGAACTGATTATAGAGAGCTAATGTAGAGCAACATGACCATCGTTAATAATACTGTATTATATACTTGAAATTTGCTGAAAGTGGATCTTTTTTTCCCTTAAGATTTTATTTTTGTTTATTTATTTGAGAGAGCGTGTGTGTGCATATGCATGCACACGTGAGCATGCGCATGAGCGGGGAGGGGGACCGTGCAGAGGGAGAGGATCCCAAGCAGACTCCTTGCTAAGTGCCGAGCCTGAGGTGGGGTTCATGGTCGGACTTGATCCCAGGACCCTGAGATCATGACCTGAACCAAAACCAAATGCCACGGCTTAACCGCCTGAGCCACCCAGGCATCTCGCTGAGAGCGGATCTTACTTGTGCTTACCACACGTAAAATGTATTCACTATATCAAGTAAAGGATTTCTTAGCGAGATTGTGGTAATTATTTCACAATGTATACATACATGTCAAATCATTGCGGTGTACATCTTACATATACATGATTTTGTCAATTACATCTCAACAAAGATGAAAAAAATCTATGTCATCATGTATGACAATAGGGAAAAAATGTGGTAAGGACACAATTTCATTATTCTTCAAATGTATGAAGACCTACAAAGAAAAGAAGATGCAGCAGAAGCTTGTTGGTGTTACAGCTTCAATGCAAGTTTGGCCATTACACCACTTTAAATCATGTGTCATATGTATTAGAGTAGGCACTTCATTAACATTATTGTAAATATTAATACAAACTGAAAGAAGAAAACATAAAAAGGATTACCTTTGTTATAAAACATCACACATTTACCAACACCTAAGTCTTCTTTCGATTTTAATCATTTCAAGCAGAGTTCTCATGAAATTGTAATTAAATTGAAGGTATACGTTTGTGTTTGTAACATAGCTTAATTTTACATAAGAATATTCACTAATTTATGCATTATTTTAAAAGCAAAATTTCATTTCAATAATTTATCTCCCAATTTTCTGAGCTAAGAGCACTGACACCTTTTTTTCTTTGTTTTTATTATCTTTTTTTTTCAAGGTTTGATGATTTTTTTCCTTTGGAATTATTATTTTTGGATATTTAACCAAAGTGGGATTACTACATCAAAGCTTTTCTGTCTCCTTGTACTTATTACCTATTATTCTCCAGAAAGACTATACAGTTTTTATTTCTGTCCATAAAGTTTGAAAGCCAAATATTGGTTCATTCTTTTCAAAACTTTAAAGAATAATATTTTATAGCACTGGTATATAGCATTGGTATATATGAATAATTTTTTAAAGTTAAGCTTTCTTCTATGTTTTTCATTGTACATTTATCTATATCTTTAACTTCACATTATTGAATGTATCAAGTTTCAGCGGCATTTTAAGTGCACAATTTTCTATGAGGCACCATTTATTCATTTCTTCCACACATGGTTGCTGAGTTCTTACTTGTACCTAAAATACCTGTAATGGAAAGCCTTTCCCAAACTTGGTCATGTCTAAGACTTAATACAGTATCAGCCAAGCTGTATGACCATGTCCTACGCTCTGTGAGGCACCAGCTGATGTGGATACTTATGGGTTTTGCCACCCAATCTTCACATTCTCTACGATAACAAGGTTATGGTTTGGGCTTTGGTGACCCACCATTCTCCCCCTCAGCCCACCTGCATTAGGTAAGACTGATTCCTCACCACTCACTCCCCAGCAACACAAGCAGACCACGTCGTGCAGGCCTATGTCATTCAGTGTATTTCCTTCGTCAGACCTCAGTGACCGCTCAGAGATGGACACATCATCTAATGGAGCCAAGGAAATGTACCAAGACTCCTCCTTTTTCCTACAACACCTGGCACAGGAGCAGAGCTGCAGGAGACGCTGGAGTTGTTGTTGCTACCACAGAGACCTCGCCGGGACCCAACACTGCAGAAGCTGGTCTCTTCTGGAGTCCAAGAAAGCTTCAGCTCAGCCACATGGCTGGAGGGTCTGCTCGTTCATGCAGATGCTAGGATTGCACCTACTTGCACAACCACACCGGTCTGTAGGTTTGCTTTAGGTTTCAGTCAGTTTCGTTTTTTATCACTTTCAACCTAAACAATATCAATACACATTTTGGGTTCACAATAAACACAAGACGGTAAAACCATCCCTGTTCTGTTGGACTTACAAGGCCAACAGACTAGTGAGACATACAGATTTTATCAAATAATTATAAACATGGTGATTTAGTGTCTGCGTTACAGTTGCAGCTGTGATAAGTATAAGAGATGTCGAACTTGGGTCCCCCCACATTAGGTAGCCCTCTGGGATCCGAGGCTCTATCTGTCTGTCTGGAGAGTATATATATTGTACAGAGTTCTCTGCAAGCGCTTGAGAGAGAGCATTCCCAAGAACAGATAGGTAAGTAGAATTGGAGTGGCATTTTAAACACAAGGAAAATAGCACACAAAAGCATGTGGTAAGAAAGAACATGAGCAAAAGAAGGCCGGGAAGTTTGTGGGAAATGAGTGAGTGAAATTTGAGTGGGAGGAGCTTGAATCTTCAAAAGCCAGCCTGAGACTTTTGCTAATTACCTTATGAGCGAACATAAAAGAATAAAAGGGGGCTTTGAAAAGGGGCACATGTGATGAGATTTGCTTTTTAAGGAGATAATTCCTATTGTAGCGTGGAGAGGGGAATGGTTGAGAGAGAGTGGAGGCAGGGCTTTGCTAGATGAGGTGTGGTGGGAGAGAGCGCTGAGAAGAACCCCAGGACATCCACAGAACATACACACACACACACACACACACACACACACACACACACACACACACACACGGTGAGGATGGGGATGGTTTGCGGGACAGCAGTGGGGACAATGCTTACTTTGCCCTTTTGTCTTAAGACATAAACGGCCTTGAAGCCATATCCAAACCTTTTCATTTCACAAGTTTGGGTTTTTTGTCTCTCGTACTACAAAGGGGAATGAACTGAAGCAACTCTACAGTTTGCTTAATCCAGATTTTTAAAAAAATGTACAAACGTTTTCATAAGAATATCACTTCATTTATTAAACTATATTCCTCATTTACCCAACCCACTTTTAAGTGTAAATACAACTTGAAAGTGTTGTGGTAAGATTCACTTAATGAAAGAGTTTTTAAAACTCAAAGGAAAACCTTCAGTCTGCTTACTTGATCTTTTCCTTTCCTTCCTTAATTTTCTCTAGTGATAATTTTAGGAAATATCATTGAATATTTACTAAAATCTAAAAATCAGTAATTACAATTTACTGATAATATGAAAAGCAAGTCTTCTCATTTTCAAACTGACCCTGGCTGATTATTAGTTCGACCATTTCTTGTCATACTTTATCACATGTAAAATTATAAAAAGCACATTAAAATGGCATGAAAGATAATTTTTAAAAATAGAATTTCCCATTCTGTCATTACAAATATCTTCAGTTTGTATAATCCTTCAGATACATATGCATATTTATTTCTGTGATTTTAATAAAAACAAACATGCATTTATGTCCACTTGATACAATCCATTTTTTAAGCATAGTCTTCATAATTATAATTTCATGATTATATAACATCCCATTGAAATTTCTGTCATCGTATACAAATTTTTCCTCTTAGCTGACAATTTATTTCCAAATTTTTACTATTTTAGATAGTACTGTAACAAATGATTTTATACTGAATATTTTTAACATATTGCCAATGTCTCCTTCAGGAAATGGAGAAGCAAAATCAACCCTGGTTAAGAATCATGGCAGCATACAAAAAAACCCACTTGACTTCAAACTCTACCCAGTGCCAGTTACTTGATTCAAATGAAAATGTTCATTTAAATAATTTGATTCTGCCTCCTTTAGTAAACTCAATCAAATTCAATTGGTCATTATTATTTGTCTTATTATTAGTTCTGTTAATACTTGGGATCTCTCACCAACAATAGGATTTGCATATCGTTTCCACCAAGTCAGGAGCAGTTTGCGCACCCTCAAAGGCACCATTGTTTTTTCCAAACACTATCTTGGAACTAGTAGTTTCGCTTCTTACAAATAATTTTGAAAGCAATTTTTCCTTTTTGAGTTACAAGATTTTGTCTTATGCTTACAATTCTAAGGCGAAAGAAATATAAGCAAAAGAACTTTGTTTCCATATGCCTATGTAGCTGATCAGAAGGGGAAAATACATACTCTTCTTTTCTAGACATCTACATATTAATTAATTTACTCATTCACTCATCTATTCATCGATTAATTCTTATACTTATTGGTGATTCATATGTACATGGTTCTGGGTATACCCTGGAAAACAAAAGTTAGCCTTTTTCCTCAAGGACTTTATTAGGTGGGGAAAGTTGACATTTGAGTGCAAATACCTAGTAGTAGGAAATAATAGTATAAGGTAAGTACTGAGTGCTAAGGGAACGGCACCCAAATTCTTTACAACCCAAAGGTAAGAGCCTGGCTTAATTCTGGGGTTCATTGTTGGAAAACTTTTAGGTAAATTCCTAATTCAGAGTAGCAGGTCTACAGATTTCTGACTGACAATCAGTAGGAAAAACTTTCTGTAGGGGAAGAAAAGTTTATTTTCTTCATCATTCTTTATTCTAGACTAGTCCTTGAAAAATGCTATCATATATAAGCACATAGTAATCAATCTGGTTTGATTTCTGGGGAAACTTTGACCTTGTGAATAAAACTTTTTTCTTATCACTTATTTCTCTCAATAATGAGATAAAGCATAAGAATATAGATTTTGGCAAATATTACCAAATTAAATCATAAAAAGGATTTCTTTTTTCCTTTAGTTGTACTGAGATGTAACTGACATATAACACTGTAAACTTAAAGTGTACAACAAGTTGATTTTATTTTTTAAATATTTTATTTGTTTATTGAGTGGGAGTGGGGGGAGGGGCAAAGGGAGAGAGACAATCTCAAGCAGACTCCCCACTGAGCACGGAACCTGTTTTAGGGCTTGATCTCGTAACCCTGAGATCATGACCTGAGCCAAAGTCAAGAGTCAGACACTTAACAGACAGCCACCTAGATTCCCCGATTTGGTACACTCACATACAGAGAAATGATTACCACCATAGCATTAGCTAACACCGCCATTACATGACATAGTTACCATATCCCATTTGTGATGAGAACATTTAAGATTTACTGTCCTAGTAAGTGTATAACATAGTATTAACTATGATCACCATACTATACATTAGATCCCCAGAACTTATTCATCTTATAACTGGAAATTTATACCCTTTGACCAACATCTCCATATTTCCTCTACTCCAGCCTCTGGTGGTCACTGTTTTACTCTGTATTCCTATGGTTTCAGTTTTTTTAGATTCCACATAAAAGTGATATCATACAGTACTTGTCTTTGTCTAACTTACTTTATTTGTGTCCTAAGGGGCCTGATGTCTCTTCAGGTCAGGCAACTGGGTCTGCAATATCACCAACTGTGTGCTTCTTGATGAGAGGGTCTGCAGTGGCTGCAAGGGCTGCTGCGGTCCTCAGAAGCTTCCAGGTCAAGTGGCTTCAAACCGGGGCAGACAGCAGTGGTAGCCACTCTTGGCGGTGTGCACCCTTGGTTGAAGTGGCTAGCTGTAGTTACCTATGTAGTGGCAGTGGCTGGTTGCAGAAGCACATTTAGTGGTGGGAGTCCCAGTAGACAGCGAGTGCTGGGCCAACTTTGGGCACAGTGATAGCTGTGGAGATCCCAGCTGTCAGGGCGTAGCACTGGGTTTTGTCATGGATGCATGACAGTAGAAACCAGTGATGGGAGTTGTGCAGGGGGTGTGCAGGTGCACAACTGAAGGTGCTAGCTGCAGATGAGTGCGATGGTGTGAGCTAGTGACAGGAGACAGGGCTTCACCTGTGTCCATAAGCATCTGCGGGGGCCCTGGCTGTCGGAGGTGCTCTCCTGTGAATGCACAGTGTTCCTCAAGTCACGCATACATTGTGGAGGCCAGTGTCAGGCATGAGGCCAGTGGTGTCTAAGTGCACTCATAGAGGGGCTAGCCCCAAGTACACACAAGATGGTGAGGGACAGCAACAAGAGAAGGGAGGGACTCAAGTTTCTGGTGTCAGGGAACATGAATACCTACGAGGCAAAAGCTGGAGAAACGTGAAAGGGGTGGTGATAGCCTTTGGTTCCTTCTTCAGTGGCCAGAATGAACTGAATGAATGTCAGCAGCTCTACTGTTGGCAATAGCTTTGTGATCATTGCTCAGAGTTAAAATGAGGAGTAAAATTAGGTCCTGTCTTACAGGTGAGAATTAGATGGCTTTACTACGTGGTAAAACACAAAACCATGACAGACACACTTTACATGTACAATAAGCAGGACTGTTAATAGTACTAGAGTTCTTCACACATCTTCACTATCTTCACTGGCAACTTTCCCAGCCTTTATCATCTTTCTTAAATACATCACAAGAGATAATTACTTCAGATAATACACAATAAAAATATGAAGCGTTTAGTTTCAAAAATTTCAAGATTTTTTGTGATCTTTTCTGTTAATGTAGCTCAGAACATGATAATTTTAAAATTCCTACATTCATGACAACATCTGGCTATAGAAGATGACATTTTGTGCAGAATTTTTATTTATGCTCTCTACTTTCTTCAGAAAATTTGTCCCCTGACAGCTTTAAGTGTCTTTAAATATTTTTACATTATTATGAGACAAAATAAGAATCAATTCTGTCTGATTTAATAATTCATGAAGTTTCAAGGATTTTTCCAAAATGTAAATTGTTCCTGCTCCCATTTTATTACCTATTATATAATATTAACATATATAACAGATGAGTCTCAGAAGGGTACTCTAATATTAATTTTGATTTGACTTTGATTAGATTTTTATTATCTCTTCCATTATGTATTATCCACTCTAATACTATAATAGGCTTTTGTGTATAATAATCAAAGATTTATTACATTACCCATTTAAAAAATATCAATGGTGTTATGCATTGAATCATGAGTAAAAAGTATGCTACTTTGAGTGGAGGATATTTTTTTCAACCCTGAAAAAAAATAGTATTCCTTATAAAAAGCAGCAGTGTTTTTAAAGTCTATACCACTATTTGAAAAACATGAATATGTGCATTGTTCTTAAATAGCTGCAGATGGAAAGATAACATTGAAGACATACCAATATTACTCTCATATATTTCCCATACAGTCAGCTTCAGAACAATCCTACATTGTCAGTCATTCCTTACAAATTAAAGGGTAAATGTTTATTTAACATATGCATGTCCATTTCCTTAATATTCCAGATTTATAACTAGTAAAAATGTGCTAGACCAGCACTTACACATAGTTTTTTTTTTTAATTTTGGAATAGTTTGAGAAAACATGGGATTTAGAAATTCTTCTCCTCTGCACTTCTTTGTGCCCTGGGCAAGCTTAATTGTGTAGAACATACTAAGCTTCCTTTCCCACACCCTTACCACAAAGTGAGGAACACTGCGTTTTGTTTCTCTCTGTTCTTGGGACACCCAACAGAGAAGGATGCAAGCTGGGCCCTGTTTTCTTTCTGACCATTAGGTTTTCCTTCTGGCCACTGAATTGTATAAGGAGCCAATGCGTAATGCATCCTCCCAGAAATGGCTGCGAGATGAAAGAAAATCATCTGAATTACATAGTCTAACTACTTTACTCTCTATCATAGTAGTAGAACAGCATTTTGATGTGAAGTAAGTTTTCACCAATTTGACATCATTTCAGGGAAAAATTATTGAATCACTACTGTGTCATTGTTTTTGTTTTTAGTCCTATTTGTTACAAAAGAAAAAAGCCACACACATTTATGTCATACATGAAATACCAATCACATAGCTAACACTCTGAGTTAAACTCTTTCAGTCAGCTAAGAACATTAAAACTAGCAATGACAAATCTGTAGTGGGAAGATTAAAGTCTTTTTTTTTTAATAAGAAAATAAGATTGTCTCACTGCATTTTTCGTGGCTTAAAAATTCATTAGCCCTACACCTCAGTTGCTCATAACTCCCAAGGCAGAAATCTTCCCCTTCATTTAATGGCTTATAGAAAGTGTAAAGGGCACTATTCTACCCACTCTGATGCTTATGCAAACAATGATCACACAAGGAGTTCTCAATAATCTTTTGTACCCTCTTAGAAAAATGGATTGTAAGCCATGTGAGGGAAGAGACTCTGTTTTTAAATATCTTTTTATTCTGTGCCCTCTCATCCCCAATCACACAGCTCTTGTACATCTCACTTGTCTGGTAAATGTTTATTCGACTAGAAATCACAAGAGTTATCCCCGTTAAGCTTTTCTTCTTCTAAAGACTTTGGGAATACACCGCAACTGTTAGCGCATCTCACACATTCCAAAACCCTAAAAGAGACATACAACAGAAGCTATTTCTTAAGTGAAAAATCTCCAGAACTGCCACCAAAAGAGAAAAAACTATAAACATGCAAAGGATGAGGTAGGAATGAAATAAAAGCGAACAGCTTCTGTCACATCTAAACCAAACAAATACGTAAACAAGCAGAGGAAAAACCCCCTCAGACTCTCATAGCGTGAGAGCCTGCCAATCATCATCAGTCATTGGTCAGGGCTTTGAACTACTGGGTTCAAAAATCTTAAGAAGGGTCTGATAGGACCAACAATCTGTATAAGGGATCCATAGGAAAAATCTCAATATTTTTCAAAGTAGATAATGAAATTCTACTGTCAGCAAGTGAAGCAGCAGCAAAGTTGAACAGAGGAGGTGATGACACATAGACACACAATTGTAAAACATATGAAAATGCATCGCATACAAAGCTAAACATAACAAGTACCCATTCCATCTTTGTGAAAAACAAAACAAAACAAAAAAAAAACCTGACTTCAATTAAAACAACCTCTGGAGGTAGACTAATGTATATAATAAAAAACGAGTAAGTGTAAGTCATGGGAAAAGTTCAGACATTCCTCCCTCATATTGAATCAATTAATAGCATGTACAAGGAAACCCTGATTATTTGAAGGAGTGGAGAAAAATGACTTGATTCTTTACAAGTAGTTCAGACTATTATTAGTATTCCAGATAGACTGTGTTGTAGAGAGTCCATCATATGCTTTGATCTGTCTACATCCACAGCTGGAAACTCTGCGCCTTGCTCTGGAAGCAGCACGATCTGACAGTCGGTTCCATCAGGAGAGTGAGTTAATGGTTGCAAATGTTAATCAGTGGATCAAACACAAAAGCGAGTGCAATTGGGTTCTTTATAAAAACTGATTTCATTTCCAATGGACCAAAACAAAAAATTTATAACAACTTACCCTATATTTCTTATCTATAACTCCGATTTGTTTCTTTTCTTTTCTTTTCTCTTCTCTCTTTTCTCCTCTTCTCTTCTATTTTCCTTCCTTCCTTCCTTCCTTCCTTCCTTCCTTCCTTCCTTCCTTCCTTCCTTCCTTCCTTCCCTCCTTCCTTCCTTCCTTCTTTTCTTTCTCTCACTTCTTTCCTCCCCTTTTCTCCTCTCTCTCTCTTTTCCTCTTTCTGAAATTTTGTATATATATATATATATATATATATATATATATATATATATACATATATATGAAGATTTTGTTTATTTATTTGACAGAGAGAGAGAATGAGCAGGGGGCAGAGGGAGATGGGGAGGGAGAAGCAGGCTCCCTGCTAAGCAGAGAGCCTGACACAGAGCTCGGGCCAATCCCAGGACCCTGGGATCATGACCTGAGCCAAAGGCAGACACTTAACTGAGTCACCCAGGCGCCTTGAAATTTTCAAGTAATCTGTGTTTCAAGTGATAAGATCAGTAAAAAGCTATTTAAAATATACATATGATATAGGGGCACTGCCCGCTCAGGTCATGATCCCAGGGTCCTAGGATTGAGTCCTGCACTGGGCTCCCGGCTCAGCGGGGAGCCTGTTTCCCCCTCTCCCTCTGCTCCTCTCCGCCACTTGTGTTCTAGATCATTCTGCTCTCTCTCAAATAAATAAATAAATAAAATTTAAAAAATATATAAAAAAATATGGTTAACTTTTTAAGCATTTAAAATTTGTCCATAAAAACTATTTATATATTTTCATATATAACTCTCCCCACCTACAAGGGCAGGTGTGCCCATGTACACATGTCCATTCCCACTGCTATTAGAAATTCATTTAACTAAGATATCATATTGAATTAGAGATATCATACTGGTTTGGGTTATGCGGCATCTAACAATGACAATGACACCAAGGCAAGCCAAAAAGAGCAAACTAAATTTTTTGCCTTAGTTCTTCTATATCCAGACATGTTTGTGCTGTCAGAACTGCTTGCTGAGGCAGTTGCTAAAACCTGCTATGATTCTACAATTTTGAAAATGAAATCTTCCACATAATACTGTTCTTATTATTTAAGTAGTCAAAAGGCTGGTTATTATAATGAAAAAAAAATTTCATAGTAAAAGGCAAGAAGTGTTCTAATGGGAATAAAAAGAATTTGCTGAAAGTCAGAGAATCTATGTTTGACAGTATTAACGGATAAAAGAATGGCAGTATCACTTCTCTAAACTTCCCTTTGAACAGGAAAATGACCGCCAGTGCATGAGACACTTCACAACATCATCCAGGATGCTAATCAAGTTTAAGTGACCACATTTCAAGCTGAATATGGTTAACTTTTTAAGCATTTAAAATTTGTCCATGAAAAATTAAGGGGGCATTAATGCCCCTAACCAGTGTGCCAAATTTATGGAAAATGGGTCAGAACTTGCACCTTGCAAATATTCCTCCTCCTCCAATCCCTACACTCCCCCTCCCCCCACCCCAGGCCCAATCTGCCCCTCCCGCTGTCTTCACTCTGTAGAATTTTATATTTCCCAAGATTGTTTACTTGCATTGCTTCAAATTTGGCAAGTGTTTTATTTCTTGGCGCATCAACCCTACCTATCCTAGAATCATTGATATCTTTAACCTATAGAGTTTGAAATTTGTCATGTTTGTCGTGCTTGCTTATTAAGCACATAGAAAGCAGATCCTATTTTCTAGCTGTGGTATATTCTGGTACTTTATATAATGGAAACTGTACTTATAATTACTCTCCAGTGTTCATTCTAATGTTCGTGCCAACCTACTTAAATTTTAAAATTAAAATTTTAAATTTAAATATGCATTACTGAAAATAATGTGTTTTAACATTACTTTCATCAGTCCCAATTCCCAAAGTGGTAAAGGTGGAGAATGTAATTATGCCTTGTCTCTCAGACTCTGAGCATCACGTTCTGTTAGCTACTATTTAACCAAACTATCCTAGCATTCCAAGGCACTTAAACTCCCACTGTTTAGAAACTCTCATGTCCAAACACTTGGGGACATTTTTTGCCTCAAAACATATGTTTTGAGGCAAATGCTCAACTAGTGCTCATGCAACTTACTGTCATTTGTAGATGTATTTTATGCATGCATGCAATTTATTTTATTGTGACTGCTTGGTTACATTGACTTTTTAGTTTTACTAATAAAAGGGCAAGGATTTGAAGATAGTTTAAATATTTACCTAAGGCAGCATTAATTAGGCTAAGTAGGGCTGGGTTTTTTTGCAGCTGAAAATATACATGATTGAACAATACAATTTTTTATTTCAATATGTAAACCCTTTAAGCTTCTCTGAACTCCCTCTGAATTTTGATTATTTTTGTTTTTGTTGTTGCTGTTGTGAACTATTTGGTGTTATCATATTATCTTTTCCTCTTCTATTAAATATAAATGTACCAGCTTCCAGTTAGCAATCTGCCTTCTTAGTTAACTTTCCTTTACTTCTGAGTTATCTTATTTTTGTAATTTTTTCATTATTAAAATGTATATACATTTAATAAAGAAAAGTCTTTTGTCACATTTTGTGGGAATTATTTGCCTAAGCAGTGCTATATGAGGACTCTTTCCAAAAGATTTAGAATAGCTCCAATAAATTTTAAGCAACAGATTCTTATTTGTCTTTAATTTTATCAACACAATGTATGTGGAAGATCTGCTATTTTGGGTTACTTTGCAAAGATGCATTGTGAGACCTGAATTTTTTTTAAAGATTTTATTTATTTATTTGTTTGTTTTGTTTATTTATTTAATTAAGGGAGAGAGAGTGAGAGAGTGATAGAGTGCATGAGCAGGGAGGAGAGGGAGAAGCAGGTTCTCCACTGAGCAGGGACCCTGACTCGGGGCTCAGTCCCAGGACTCCAGGATCATGACCTGAGCTGAAGGCAGATGCTTAACCAACTAAGCCACCCAGGTGCTCCAGAGACCTTGATTTTTAAATATATATTTGTGTCAGTTAGCTTTCTCTGTGTAACATGTCTCCTCTACATGTAATGACTTAAAACAACAACCATTTAACTCATGCTTTTGTTGGTCTCTTGGGTATTTATTATTTTCCAGGTGACTTGTGTGTGCAATTAGCTGGAAATAGATGGAAAACTGACTAGTGATTGGATGATCTAGAATATGTTCACTAATAAGTGAGATGTTTGGCAGGTAGTTGGCCAAGGAGATAAGGACAACTGGGTGGCACGTGTCTTATTATACAAGCTATCCCAGCCTTGGTGTTCCAAGAGCAATAAAAGAGCAAGCCCCAACACAGAAACATTTTCCAAACATCTCCTTGAATCATACTTGATGATATAACATTGGCCAAAGCAACTCAGAAGACTAGCAAAGGCATAAGGGATGAAAAAGTAGGCCTCTTAATGGGAGGGAAAAAAAATGTATGGGCATTTTTGTAAACTGTCCCACATTGAACAGTTCAGAGTGTCAATCCTTACCCTGTTCTATGACCTCAGGCAAGTCATTTGCTGCTCTGTTTTTCTGCTTCTCCTGTAAAATGAGATGTTGGATTATATGGAGTCCAAGTCTTTCTACCTCCTCTGTTTAAAAGAAAATACTGCAAAGAAATACTGAAAACCAATAATTACCATAGTGTTTGTTTTTCATTTCATTTGTCATAAGTTTTGACATATCAAGTGTTGCAGTGAATTAATAAATTCACTTTTTGAAAATTCAAGTTCATTTTTAGAAAATATAAATTTAAAATATATAGGTTAGAAAATTGGCTCAATTTTATTTATTTGACTTTGAGGTAGTTGAAAGAATTTCACTTGATAAATGATGCAATACTTTTTTATAGCAACTAAAAATAATAAGTAATTAGAATTTCAGTGTCTCATATTAATTTACATTAAATAGTTGTCTATCAGACAGGTAATGTTCTTTCAGTGAATTGTAATATATCCATTTAAAAAAGTACTATATCAGGGCTTTTAGGCGGCTCAGTCAGTTAAGCATCAAGTCATTATCCCTGCTCAGCGGAGAGACTGCTTCTCCCTCTCCCTAGGTGCCCCTCCCCACTGCCCTGCTCTCTCTCTCTTCTCTCAAATAAATAAAGTCTTTAAAAAAATAAAAATTACTATATCCATGTATATTATATATTCTCTATCTTAGGACAGAATATGTACTTTTCTGAATTGGCAAGTTGAATCCATTCTTTCTGCCATTAGAAAACATCTTCAAACAGTCTTGAGGATTAGGGACATTCACTTTCATTGTTTTTTCAAATGTGTGCAGACTGGGAGAAAAAAAAAAGAAGATTGTTTTTGTTGTCCTGATTATTGATTTCAAAATGCAAGAAAGTCAAACTTGAGAGAAGCTGCAAAGGCAACTTGCTCAACTATTCCTCATTTCGTCTCTTTAACCCTTTCCTCACTCAAAGTTCCTTACTCAAGACTAAGCTTATACCCTCTTTCACCACCTCTGGCCAACACCACACTGCTAAGTGAGTATCCCAGTGTCCTTAAGGTTCATTTATTCCTCACACGCAAGCTTACTTGTTCTCTTGACAAAAGTTGAGTGAATGAGCCACATGGTTTGGAATCACCAAATTATTGGTTTAGATGTTAGCGCTGCAGCTTTACGAATATAATTAGACAATTCAGTCAATGTCTCTAAACCTCCATTTCTCTATTATTACAATAGAATTGATAGTGCCTTTTTTTGTAGGGTCATTGGAATATTAAATGAAATTATTCTTAGTAAAATTCCAAAGTAAGCATTCAATAAATTGGAAGCGGTTATTTCCCTCATGAGAATGAGCCATTTTCTTAGGAAATTGTTTCTAAACCTCTAGTACCTTGTGAGATTTGATTTTGTTGACTAAATAGTCACATGAGTCTAGCCTATTTTTTGTAGTCTGTACCACACTTATGATGAATCATCTACTAAGGACTCTTAACAGATGGGAAAACCAAAATAAACCGACCATTGTCTTTGTATTAGTCTACTCAGGTTACTAATATTTAAGTCATTCTTTATTTCATATTTCTTAGTACATATTATTAATTGATAACTGTAATAATAGTCCAATTGCAATAAAGACAGAGCATTGTTATTTTTATGATAGTTTTCCCCTTAAAAGACTTTAGTATTCATCACATTTTCTATCAACATTTCTAGAGTTCTGAGTGATCAAGTGTTAAAATTAATGGCATTGTCTGTCAGGATAAAACCGTACCTATTATTAAGCTTCTCATATTCGTTCTATTGTGGAACCTTTTAGGGAAAGCATTTGTCAATTTGGGGTAAAAAGAATCGCATTGCAGACTATACCAACTGTGAATGGGGACCTTGTCACATGAAAAGGACCCTGTTTGACTGAGCAGGTGGGACACCCAACCACACTTTCAGGAAACATTCTACTCCATGTGTACTTCTTCCTGAACTTCATCAACTTTGTTCCCCAGAAGCATCTTGTTCATACCAGGGGCATGAACTCAAGTCCCAATACTAAGCAAAAAGTTTTGTTTAGCCTTTCACAAGCCTTTTTCCTTTCTTTTCTTTTTTCTTTTTTTTCTCTTTTCTCTTCTCTTCTCTTCTCTTCTCTTCTCTTTTCCCCTCCCCTCCCCTCCCCTTCCCTTCCCTTCCCCTCCCCTCCCTTCCCCTCTCCCCCATCCCCTCCTCTCCATCCTCCCTTCCTTCCTTCCTTCCTTCTTTTTTTTTTTTTTTAACATGGACACAAAATATACCTTGATATGTTATTTAACAATATAGGAACATTCCCTAGATTCAATTTTAGGTCATGTGTTCCTTGAATTTTTTTCTTTGACTGAGTTCTTGCATACAGACAACTTCTGTAACATTTTAAACAAAACAATATGCACTTACTAAATTATGTCTTAATTCAGCTACACCAAATTTTACCAGCCCATATTATTGCATGCTGCTTGCTGAGTCACAAAGAAACAATGTCAATGGGAACACTGACTACTACACTGACAAACTAAAGGTGGAATCAGAGTTGATTCTGTGAATAATCTTTGGGAAGTTCTGAATCCTTTAGGATACATATTATTTAGCCATTCACTAGAGAATTTACAGACCTTTCTGACGTTCTTGTAACAGAGAAAACTGACAAGTAGTTGTGTGGGCCAGATCATCCTTTGGAAGTACTTATCAGTATCAAGACTTTCATGATGGCCCACATCCTTTTTGGGCTATTAGCGTAAAACAAAAGAGTGTGCTTTCTGTCCCATGGAATGCTGATTTTGTTATGACATGAAAAGAAATTATGGAATGATCAAAAAAATTAAAAAGAGAGAAAGAGCATTAGTTAATTCCATACTATAGGAAAACTTTGATATAAATACTATTTCCCCTTCTTTATCACCAAGCCCTGTATAAGAAGGAATTCCTCTTAATTGAAGAGTATATTTCTATATTCATATGGCATAATTGACCTTAATAGCATATTTGTTTTGTATAACCTTTCTATTGTTACAGTTTAATATGTTTACTACATAAGTAGCTAGCATAATAAAACTTCTCTATTTTTCCTAAGAGCTAACAAAAGTACACAGCTTTGTAATGCTTTAAATTCCTTTAGTTTTAGCAGTATTTGTAAACTTATCTTGGAAAAGGTATATTAAGTAAAATTTTGAGAAAAATAAGCTGCAGCCTTTGGCTTTTGTAATTATTAAAAACACAGAACGATTATTTCTCTTTCTTCCAAGAAACTTTACATTACCTATGAGGGTATGGGAATTACAAGCATTCTTATTGGCAATTGAAATTGTTTTTAATATAAAAAACATGTGCAAATGTCTGTTATTCTCAAAACACTTCTGAAAAATATGCAAATGTCTTGTGTCTCAAAATATTAAGGTTGTCCATTTTTCCCCTATTTCCCAAATGCCTGCTTATTTTCTTTCATGTGTGGGTAATATTCTAAACCTTGGTTTGTTATCAAATTAAATTAAGATCAGAGTTAATTCCCCCTTGTTTCATATTCAGAATCCTATTATGGTATGTTCAAATTTAAGGGCTTCATATTCCAGGATACAAACCGAATAGTATATGATCCATTTAAGGTTTATCTTTTTAGGAAAATACATTTTAAAATCCAGCACTTGATTAAATGAATGAATACTTGCATTTACTCACTTGTGTGGTTCATATATTCATAATAATTCTTTGTAAAAATCAGTTGTATTTTATGCATGTTACACGTTAATATTATATATACTGTATTTGAGTTTTGCACTGATGATTACCATCTTTAATTAAAAAAAAAAGGAATCACATTTCATTATAATCCCAAGGGTTGAAACAAAACTGTGATTCCAATATGAATGCTTTGAAGAATATTTTTTCTATCCAAACTGGTAGGAAAGTGATCATTTCAAGCACATAGTCATTAAGGTATACTTGGTTAATTTATTCTCACCTCCTTTTAATATGTATGAAAAATTAGGTTTGGCAAACAAAGGAAATCAAACCAAATCATTATTTGATCCTTTGCTTAACTTCTATGTATGTAAATGGCTCATTGAATTGACTGAAATGACCTGCTTCCTGTCTTCTATATATATGGTTTTAGTTTTCAGAATTCTTTTAATTTTAAGTACACATCTTACTGAACAAGAATTTTCACATTTACCATCTACTCAATTCTTACAACCTATTGGGAGGTCAATAAGAGTAACCATGATTTTGTTTATAAGAATGAGACACTGACACTCAGAGAAGATAAGATGAACTATCTGAGGTTAAATGAGGAGCCATTAAATGGACTTGAACCCTGATCGTTGCAGAAAAACATGGGATAAATGGGTAAAATTGGGCATTGGATAGGAAGCAAAAACACTTTTATGAATGTGAAAGATAGAAAAAGACTAGTAAATAAAGCTAATATAATTGTCCAATATAAATTGAGCACCAAAAACATAAAACCAACACATGAGAGGAACCAGGAAGAAAGGGTCATTGGCCCTTCAAGATTTGATTGATGGTATTAAAATACATAAACATGTGTGTGTGAAGACTTTTTTTTCTTACTCTCTTTCTCATTCTCTCTGTCTCTATGTATTAACTCCTCTCTTTTTATCTACCTATTATCTATCTATCATTGATGGTATATCCATTCATCCAACTATTACTTACTTACCTACTGACACCTTCTGATGTCACACAATTATTTACTTCCATTTCTCCACCTCCTCAGCCCTGTTTGACTTAATAACAAATAATGAATAAACTGGTGTAAAATAGAGGGCTAGAGGGGGAAAGAATTGATGTTGTAGTCTTGGAAATTGAAAACAAGATTATCAGCCTCTGAAATATAGAGGGAAATGAATGTTAATTTTGCAAATAGAATCATAAATTCCATTCAGTGTGAAGCAAATTGGAAAAAATGCAGTAATTTTAATGGCTTAACCAGCTGTGAATTGAAGGACATACAATACACATGGAATTTATTTTTTATATTTTTTCAGCATATGCAAGGACTTAGTTCCCCATCATCACTCATGGCAGTTGTTCAGCTAATTTTTGGCAGGTTGTAGAAACAATGTCTCGATAGTCACCAAGTGGCTCATTTCATTTATATAATGAACACCATTTAGCATTCAAAAATAAAAATACATATCAAATGGATTGCAAAAATACAAAGAAAGCACAATGAAGTGGGAAACCACTGAATTACTATCCACCAGCTTTTCCATTTTATTGCCCATGTGAACTAAATTGAACAATTCCAGATGTTTTAGGGCTTCTGATAGATACAAGATAATCTTCCTCTCTATCATTCTCTCTAGTCAATTAGTTCCTCATTTTTTAGCATTGCTACTACTTGTAATTGTAGAAGAAAGAAAAGGCTGGTTCACTGTAGCTTGCAAGGCCACCAAAAGTCCACATTCTGGCCCCCTGCCTTTTTTTTTCCACTTGATCTTTTTACCAATTTTTAGTAAAATGACCCTTATTTAAGGTGGCAGAGCCCAAGGTCTCAATTATAAAATACTTTAGAAAATAGTTTTTAGGCATGTATTCTCTTGGCATTTGACTCATTTCTCCTTTATTTCTCTGTATATAACTACAGACTTAAAGCATTTTTGTTTATTTGCTTGCCAGTTTGGGGGAGAAGGAATGCCTGTGTTATTGGGCTCTACTGACCTCAATCAAAAACATCATTCTTTTCAATGTATTTGGGTAGCTGGGCATCCGAAAGAAGCATTCTGGCTGTCTAACCTGAATACTTTTTAATTTTGGTTAAGGTACTTACTTGGTTTTCTAATTTTCTTGTCACAATTTTTTAGAATTTCCATTGCTTTGATGACTAAACTGGGATAAGCAAAAGTCATCCTTAGTATTTTTAAACACATGTACCCAAACTATTACATATTGGTAACATAAAATTAGAAATTTCTTTTTCAGATGATTTTGACAGATACCTTCTTTTTGTTCCTCAAGAAAAGAAAAAAGTCCATCTAAAGTTAAGGTGATAATCCTTACATTTTAATTATTTGTATTAATGCTTATAATTTAGCTTGGAAATATACACTGAAAGAAGTAATTTCTTCTTAATTTAAATGTACAAGTTTAATATATGTTCTTAAATCTTGAAAATAAAATTTATATACATTTTAGTGCTTGCTCATTAAAGTAGGTAACTAGTATGGACAGAACTAAATTTTGGAAAGTATACAGCCTATATACTAACTTTTCTCTCAAGCTTCACCTAGATATAGGTCCTAAAGCAATAAGTGAGAGAAATAAAATAATATCGATAAACAAATGGCATCTTAGTTTGCATGGTGATCTTAAGGGCGGGGAATTCATCATTTAAATACCCTAATTATAGATTCTGTTGTTCTTTATCTAATTTACAAATTATAACAGTGGTTAGTGCCATGATTAATATTTTTTTAAGATAGTAAGTATAAACGAAGAGATTTAAACAAACTGTTCAAGGTTTAATACTTTATAAGTGATGAAATTCGACTCTCCCGAGGGTGGTAACAAATTCACACACACACATGCAGGCACACACACACAAATAATAAATAGTAATAAAAAAAAGTAAGGGCTAAGAGAGAGAGGTGTCTGGAGACATAAATTGGATGGCCATTTAATTTATCGTTCAAATCAGGATACCTTTGAGAATAAAAGGGAAGGCCATTAATAATTACATAGAGACCCAGATATAAACTGAGGAAACTAGGATGTATTCTAACTTTAGACATAAGGAAGCCAAGACAGGCAAGACATGCCATGGTTTGAATTTAAACAAGGTCAAAAGTCTTGATCAATTAAGTAATTAATTTGTCATTCTTAATACAAACAAAATATATTTATTGAGAACTTACCATGAACTAGACACTTTACTAGTCATAGGGGTTTTAAAACTGATTAAGAAATAAATGGTTCTTACGTCCTTTGGAGAGCTCTCAGGCAAATGGGAGGAATGGACAAAGACAAGTAAGAAAATGATAAATAATTATAAAAGTGATACCTACTATGAAAGAATGATGTGTATTTATACATTTCTCTTTGAAGGAGAGACACTTAAACCTTTCGCATCCTAGTGTCCATATATCATTGTGCAAGTCTGGGAGAAGGGGGCAGGTAGGGAAGAAAATCCTTCTGTTTGAGGTGTGCTATTTGGCTGACAGCAATTCTCAGAGAAGCAGGTGGCCATGATTTGTTATCAGTGAGAACATATAGCAACATGGGATGGATCCACTATGAGAAATATAAAGGAAACACTTTCAGGCAAAGTGGAAAGCAAATACACCCAAAATGGCAAATTTTTTGCAGATCATGGGGACTTAAGGAGAGCTCCTATGAACTGGGGTGGGGTGGGGTGTGGGGCGGGGGGCGGCAGGTGTGCAGTGGAGATAAGTCAAAAAATGAGTTTAGAGTCAGGCAGGAGCCAGATCCCTCAGGGTCTATGTAGAATATGAGAAGCTAATAAGTAATTCTCAAGGCTGTCACATGCCATTAAGAGTTAAGGAAAATCAGTCATGATTTGATATAAATTTCAGAAAAGAATTGTTTTGGTTTTATTCATCTTTTTGCATCAATCTGCAACTCCTTTAACATCCTACATTGGAATCCAGATTTAAAACAAATAACAAAATTTAGGCACTGGTAAAACTTTTTCCTCTTCCTTTATATCCCTCCTTTATCATTGTTGAGGAAGCAAGAAACCACTTTAGAATATAAGTCCACAATATCCAACTGTCTTGCAACACATTTGTTTTAAGTCAGTAGTTGGGTGGTATTTTCCTTATTTTAGTCAAAGTGAGGTGGAGATTTAAAAAAATGATTGTTTAGAGATCTAACTGCTAGGAAAAAAATCTATTCCCATTGTGGTTGGCAAAGCTCCAAGATAGTTTCCAAGAAATCTCACTTCCCGGTACTCATGCCCTTATGTGGCCTGTTCCCCTCAAGAATAGACTGATTCTAGTGACCAATAGAATGTAGTAAGTTGACGTCATGTCAGTCCTGTGATTAGCTTACAAAGGATTATAACTCTAATATTTCCTGCAGATTTCCTCTATTGCTTCCTTGGCTTGCACGGGTTGATGAGGGAAGCTATAATTTGAAGAGATTTAAGTGGCAAGGACCTGAGGGAGGCCTCTAACCAATAACCAGTGGGGAACTGAATTCTGTCAACAACCACTGAGCTTGGAATTAAATCCTTCGCCAGTCAAACCTTCAGATGAGACTCCTGTCTGACACCTTGATTGCCGTCTTGTGAGAGATCTTCAGGCAGAGCACCTTGCAAAATCATATCCAGATGATTATAAAGTAAGAAATGTGTGTTGTTTTGAGTCGTTAAATTTTGTGATAATTTGTTTTGCATAAATAAGTAATTAATACACAGTGAAATATATAGTTTGACTCTCCTAAACAGGGATTGTGGGCTTTTAAAAAATCTCTTTCTGTATTGTAGGATTTACAAACCCAATAGGTGGACTAACACATTATCATTAAAGCACTGGAGGTCAGTAATTGTGTTTGACTAAGAAGGCACAGATATTTAAGCATTAGTTACCTTCAAATAATGAAAAATTAATGGTTTCATTTTTCCTATTAAGGAAAATATATATTATTCTTTTGTTCAGCACTTTTAAGACTCAGTTTGAAGCATGTTTGTCTGTAAGGTATCAATTATTTCATACTCCTTCTGAAATTTAATGACTATTTTTCTCACTGATTTTATTAGACTAGGTTCTCTAAAAACAGAGGCTAAAACTGGGATTCTTGTTCAAGTGTTTTATCAAGGGAGAGTCTTCAGAAGAAGAGTAAGAGAAACAAGATAAGTCAGGGAATGAGCTAAACAAAGACATTGTCTCAGTTGGAGATTAACTGGAGTCAGAGCCCATGGAATTTCTGGAACACAGCTATACCAGAGAGTGAGTTTCTGTCTTGATGGAGTGACTCAGTCTTTTGTATCCTGCTGACAGTTAGTTATTGAAGTAAGGGGAGCATAGCCTCCATGTAGTGGAAGTTCTCAGTTGGGTGAGGACAACTTTCAGAGAAAGCAGAAGTTGTAAGCTATTATTAGCCAACATGCACAGCAGCTGGGAAATAGGTGCTCCCCAACCAAAGGATGGGGCACCAACAGCCTCCACTATTAGGATTATATACTCTGATTCTTTTCTTCCCTTTTCAGATGTATTGAAGAAATGAACACCTGCAACATTTTTAGTCATGACACTTCATAAAAGTTGTCTATAACATCTAACTTTAGGGTGATAAAGATTTTGAAGGTAAGTATCATTCCTTTTTAGGTATATGAAATCCTTCAATAAGTATTCATTGAGGAACTTTTGTATGAGAACCAACTATTAAATATCTTAAAATAATTCAAAGATGTCTTCTCTTTAAGCATTTTATAACTCAGCTATAAGGAAAAGAGACTTTTTTTAAGTTACTAATTTAACGAATAACTGGATATTAAATCAGTATTTGATAAAAATTTAGTAGGTTTTCATTTATAGTATGTTCTCTTTCTATTAAAGAGATTAAAAAATAAAACCCTTCAGATGTTCCCCTACTGACACAAATTATTTTGATTATAACATTTTTAATATGTACAAAGTTAAAGTCAGATCTCAAATACATATATTGATTAAAATGGAGTGACAATAGTTTTAAAAATGGTCATAATCCAGAATATGCTTATATTAATTTAAAATAATTGTTAAATGAAATCACAACAAAATCATAGAACTTTCATCACCCCAAAACATGTCTCAACTCCTAGCAGCCTGTAAAATCTAAATAGAGAAAAAGTTATTTTATTGTCAAAGAAGTAAATAGAATAAAAATTCAGAAAAAGGAAAAGAGGGGCACCTGGGTGGCTTAGTCGTTAAGCGTCTGCCTTCGGTTCAGGTCCTGATCCCAGGGTCCTGGGATCGAGCCCCGCATCGGGCTCCCTGCTCAGCGGGAAGCCTGCTTCTCCTTCTCCCACTCCCCCTGCTTGTGTTTCCTCTCTTGCTGTCTCTCTCTCTCTGTCAAATAAATAAATAAAATCTTAAAAAAAAAAAGAAAAAGGAAAAGAAATCACAGATAAGTTAGATGTGTGTTATAGATGAAAAATAGGACATTTTGGACTTATTGAAGAGAAAGGAAAGGGTATAATCCAGGAGAGAAGAGCAAATTTGGAGACAAGACTAAATATATTTGCAAAATTTAGATAATTTTATTAGTGACTTTGGTTTGAGGATTGTGTAACTATAATTATGGAACCCAAAAGTAATACTACATAAGATTGTGCATTGCTTTGCACATAGTACACTACACAAATTTATATGAACTAACATAAATCAACATACTCACCTGCATGTTCACTGAATTTTTTGTATTTGTATAATCTTAGGTAATAACATTTGCCTACTATGTTTGCTTTGAGTATGACAGTCCATTGAGTTTTCATATGCTTTCTCTTCTGAAGATTCTTGGCTGGCTACAGATAAGCTACGATCCTAAATGTTTCTGGATTTTCTACTCTTTAGAAAATGCATTCAATTTCTTCCCACTTCTGACACTGACATTAGGTCAGTCCACCTCTGAAAGCATTGTGTTGAAATGGCTGTCTTCATATATTCCTCATTGTTGTTCTTTGGTGAAATTGTCACTTGAGGGTCAAATTAGAGCTCATTCAACCAGAGCCATAGCAGTGACAGTAATCAGCCTCAGGTCATTTCTTCCACTTGAGAATTTTCAGGGCAGGCACTTGTAGTTCATTTCCTACTTTTACAAAGCATTACTGTCTTATTGGTCACATTGTGTAATGAATCTGAGTTTGGGTTTACAATTTTATAAATTTACAGTTTCTGATTGTTAGTATTTATTTGGCTTTCACCCTTGACCCCAGGTTTTCATTTCTACAAAGATTTTATCCTTATTAATGCTTTCCAATGTTAAATTTTACTGGATCAATTCATTAACCAACTCATAGCGTATCATTTTTGTTCATATGTCTTCCTAAACCTAGGAAAAATTTCTCTTGAAACTTACCATCTAGGCATGTATGCTAGCCTTCTACATAATGCTGGAATAATCATCATTTTGTGTACATTCTATAATATCAAGAGCTAAGAGACCCTGAAAAAGTCATAAACGTGGTTCTTTGAAAGAGATCAGTAAAACAGTTCAGTGAAATGGACAACAGATAGTCCTGCTGCATTCAAAAAGTTAGTTTTCAGATATTTCTTTTTTCATGAAGATCAGGACCCTATATTTTAAAATTTGAAGAAAATTAACTATGGGAAATCTTTTTTAAGGAATATAACTTTCAAAATTTTAATCTCCTATATACTACTTTACTTTTTTTTAATTTGCACACAACTATGCTGTTTTAAGTCTTCAGGAGGCATTAGAAATAAATAATTATTTATTAATAAAGACAGAATTCACCAACATGGAAACAGATGATTTTTAAACATTTGAAATTCTGAATGTATAGGGACGAATTGCATCATTTTAGTTCAATGGATTGCAGAAATGGTCTTTTAAATTCACATATTTTGAGTAATATAGTTCTGTCAACAGCACTGAACATAGTTAAATGATCACAGTAGAGTCAGAGTCCCTGAAAATGATAATTAATAATCTATCATTTATTAATCTATAAATATTTAAGAGACTACAGTATCTGTCTTAGTGGCGTGAATAAAAACTAAATTACAAGTATCTATGTACCATTTACTATATCGCTCTTTGATCAGCTTCATGCCCCTCCCTACTCAGCAGAGAATAAATGGCTGACCATGTTCTCAGGACACTCTCCTGCATTGTAGCCACCAAAACTTCAGATCAATCTCAAGGTTTAGTTTGAAGAAATGAAGTAGATCATGAAGTAGAAAATCATTAGGTAAAGTCACACTACATAGAGGGACCATGTTTTTCTCAGTATCCTACAGGTATCAAAAATGTAAGAAGCTTAAATCACAATTCATTACTTTCACCTTGCTCTTCAATTTTCTCTTGCTCTAGACCCAGATGTAATTCATCACTAATTCCTGTTGACTTTACCTCCTAAATACACATCCAGTGTATTCTCCTTCCCTACCCCTGCTATCTTCCACCTCATGTCAACACTTTACCGTTTTTTGCCTGAACCACTGGGTTTCTGAACTCACTGCTTCTAGCTAGTTCTTTCTAAGATGCAGATATGACTATGACATTCCAGTTGTTAAGGCATTCCAATGATTTCCCAACATTCTTCAAATAAATACCAAACTCCATAAGATAGGAAAATCTATGACTTACATATAACTTAAATCTGCTTCATTTTCCTGCACTATGTTTAATGATTTAGTAACACAGAGCTCTTGACCTCTTCACAGATACTATTATTCTGTGCCTTTATTTATATTTTATCACATATATGGAATTCCTGTTCAATACCTTTTGCTTAGTTACCGCTTAGTAAGAGGCACCTTTGCTTCCAGAAGCCTTCCCTTCATCCCTATATTGGGCCTGTTTCCCTTATTCTATAATCCACAACTCCTTGTCTTTCTTAACACTCATCATATTTTTTTTAAATTATCAGTTTAGCCATTGTCTAGAGTCCTTGAGAGAAGAAACTATGTAATAATCATTACTCTTTAAAGCTAGTTCGTAGCCCAATGTCTGATACTTACACATAAAAATACTAGTTGAACCAAAACTTAATACACCTGTTGTTATTGTTATTTTCAAAGTCCTATATGTTTCCTCTACGTTTATTTTATTGTGGGTAGTTGGTGCCAAATTTGCTTGGATTACGACATAAAATAAAGAAATGATGTGGGAATTATGCAGTGTTATTACTTATGCTATTGAGTGAATAGTTCATATTCTCCTTTTGAAATGTCATGTCACACAACCTATCCAATATCTGTTGGTTAGCACATCGATTTAGAGTTTAGCTTTAGCTCTTACTTTTGTAAAATGTAAGCTCCACGAGCAGGAGCAGGAGAGAGAGTGTGGGTCTTATATATGGCTTTATCTCCAATGTCTACAAATGGACCTGGTACATGATTTTACCTCAGTCATTATTTGTTAAATGTGTCGTCTATTATGGTAATAGAATTGAGAGACATTGAAAGTCCGTTATGTTATGAATCTCCTTTTGATTTGCTGAGTGTATGTTGCTATTCCCTCTCATATGCAGAGCAAAGTCACCTTTTTCTGGAGAAACAACACAACACATAATTTCTTGCATTCTGGTTTTTCTCATTCTACTTAGAAAAATCTGTTGTTTAGACTTTTATTTCACATATATCCTTAACTTTTAATTTTATTCATTGCCCTCAATTTTTGTGTTCAGCTTGTCAAATAAGATAAATGGAAAACATGCCCAGAAAATGGAAAAATAAAAAAAAAAACTGACCAAAAAAAGGTAAGTAAAAGGTAAATTTTTAAAAAAGTTGTATCACCAAATTTAGGACATTCTTTGGTGAACAGAACTTTCAAAGTTCCTTAGGAGACTGCCAAATGTGACAGTGGTTATGTATTTCTGGTTGGAAAGGATGCTTGTTAGATGAGTGAGTGAATCTATGTGTAGTTATTATTTCTGTATGCCATTTTAAACATGTGAATATCTAAGATGACTGTAATGTTCCTATGAACAATTAACATTGGTCTTACAAGGGCTTTTTAAAAGTAAATTTTCCTTGGGGATAAAAGTTCTTAGATGGCAATAACCTTAGCCTTACATTTCACTGTCTCATTCAGGATTTAGCATATAGAATACAGAAAAACATCACTCCCCAATTCAAACTTGTAAACAGAGCTAGATGCATGTAGTAGATGTATGCCCTGTGACTTCCTATAATTTCTGTCTTTTTTTTTTCTTTTTAGTAGCAAAGTCATCATGTATTAATCTATAACAAATTCAGGGAGTTTTGTTTGGCTGATTTAAAAGCATTTTCTTCCAAACTCTTATAAAAATAGAGACTATAAATTGGTTAGCATGGATTGCCCATGGCAGCACATTTTTTTTTTAATGAAAATTTTCATTATCGATGGATTTTATGCAGAGCCTTTAGAGGTTGTTCAAATCGCCAGCAGTCATTCTAACCATGCTAATCTTTATACCTGAGGGCCTAATTCTTAGAAAAGCTTTTGGCATGTTTTCATAGACTACTCATAATAATTATATGGATGAACCGTGGATTCTAGCTGTCTGTATTATAATCACCTCATTTTATGTTTTGGAAAATGGAAAGAAAAGTCACTTTCCCCCAATTACACACCATGTACCCACACACAAATAGCCATAATCTTCTGGAAGAAGGTTCTGAGCATCCCTCTGAAATGAATAAATATTTCTTTGTGAAGATAATATTAAAAATGGAGCGTGTGTACGTTTGAACTGAGCTAGTACAGCTATAAACATGTGCTCTATTTAACCATTTTACACAATTGTTTACAGTTTTATAAGACATGCATAGTTACCATAGCAACAACTCAGAATAAGCATGGTATAAAACTTATTCTAGACCAGCAAAGACAGCCACTTTAACAAAGTGTGTGACACAGTATAGTTTGAAGTTGAATTTTTATCTTACTTTTCCAAGAATTTTGTTCCATAAATCATGGCTGGTCTGTTGAAATTTATTATCTTGAAAAGAAAATATAGTCCAATGGTCAAGTAGTCTGACCAAGAAGAATACTACTAAACCATTCTATACACATAATTCCACAGATCGCCGGGACTGCTATTCAGGGAAAAAGTTGTTATAATTTATATGGTTGTGTTTTATCTTACCATTCCCTAATTCTTACAATAGAAAATCCAATTCACTTCTAGTCTAAATTCATGATTCAGTATCTTTAATATGCTTATTCTAGTTGTCTGTATTTTAATCACCTCATTTACACATAAAATAGATTCATTATTTAATTCTTTAAATCTATAAAATGTTATTGAGTGTTTATTTTGTCCCATGTACTATTCAAGGAGTAGAGAAATCAAAGAAAAACAAAAATGTGTATATACCCTTAAAAACAATAAGGATCTTGTATACCCTTTTTGTTTTGTTTCTTTTATAAAATGATAAGATACATCATCTTGGAGATGTTTCTTTTTTAACTTTTTGATTATTATTAGTGAATATTTCATGTTAATACACACACTTTTCTAAATATTTACTTATGCATATGTATTTAAGTGTGCACTCCTTATTTGATTAATAATTCATGACAAATTACTTTTGGAGATAATAGAACAAGTATATTTACTTTAATGGGGCCTAGAAAATATTTAGTTGTGGATAATGCGTTAGTTAATTACACTAATGTAACAAAACCTTATTTTCAAGTTTTGAAGCATACAAGCCATAGCATCAACCAAAGATGTGTAAACTATAAATCTCCGACCACAAGAATTTTATAAGAAAGCAGAAAGTCTAAAATAATGTGTATTGAAAACAATATTAGTAAGAATGGTGCATTTGTGCTATTGGTTGGGGAAAGAAGGGAGGATTTTTTTCTCCCAGGAGATGTAATCATGGCAGGTGACATAACTTGGAGGTGCAGTTGTCCTGGATCTCCAAAAGTGTGTAAGGTCTGATGGCTCAGTGGTCTGTAACTCTAGCTGAATATTAGAACCAATTAGCAAACTTAAAAGATTCCCTAAGACCTACTCCACAGCAATGAAATAATGAAATAAAGTCTGGGGCTCACAAAAAGGCAGTTTGCAAGGTCCCCAGTTAACTCTGATATTCAGCCCACTTTGAGAACCACTGAAGTTAACATAGAAGTAAACATATTCCGGGACCAACAATATTTGCAAAGAATAGAGAGGAAATTAATACAGCACACTGTAACAGAAAGTTTCCAATGAAATATTCAGAATAAAGAAAAGGAACTTGAATTAACTCTGATGCTGAAGGTAGGGTCCTAAAACAAATTTATTCAAAAGACAATAGATTTTAGTGGAGGTTGATAAATAACAAAGGCAAGAGGAAGAAGTAGGAGGATGAAGAAAAAATGAAAATTGATTATATTTCATATCATACATAATGTTTGGGTGCTATTTTGTATTTTGCATAGTAAGTTGGATTCTAGTGAAGTACTATTTTCATTCAGACTTTTGTGTTGAACACTATCGTGACAATTCATACTCTTTTATATATTCCATAGGATCCAATCCCGTGACTGATTTTGACTCATTTACACAATATCTTAGATATATAGAACGCTAATATTCTTAAGGAAAAATAATTCTTTTATAAGATATACCTTAGAAGTATCTTAACTGGCTTTTAAAATTGTACAGTTTGACACCTCATAGAACTGGCCAGCTACATTGGACGTTTATTATATTCATAGCTTGGCTTTCTTTAGAGTTCTCCTAAAATAGACTAGAATAGCTACGCAGCCTAGCCCTCTTAGAGAGAAAGCAATGACCTCTCTCTTGAGAGCCTCTTAGCAAAGCTCTGTTCTGATCAAGAGTCACTTAGTGACTAGTTAACATACACCTATTTCCTGCTGAATACTGGTTTGGATTTTTTTCCTTTTGTGGGTGTGGAATATGCAGTATGATAAGTACCATCCAGTTTTGATACTAAAAAGGACATTCGAGGCAAGTATGTGGAACATCCAATGTCTGAATAATCCTCTATGAAGTTAACCTGATTTTCAGGGGTATCAAAACACTTTGGTTTGAAACATTCATGTGTATTTGCTCAAGAACTTCTAATTTTTCATATCACATGCATGACGTTCCTTTACTTTTGATTTAAAAATCTTTTCTTTGCTACTGTGGTTACTCTTTGTTTAAAAAGTTGGCTTAGAGTAACACAGTCTGATCCAAAACCATAAAAGAGCCATAAATTGGAATTTTATGAGAGAAAACAATACTTCAATACTCTATTTTCAAAAATTGTGCTCATTCAAATTTGGTGATTATAAGGGCTCTTAATATATTATACACACACTATATATACACATATATGTATATATATGTGTATAAATTAATATATTATATACACACACTATATATGTATATATATGGATATGTGTGTATATATATATTTATATATATAAATTCAATAAGAGAGACTTTTTTTTTTAAAGATTTTATTTATTTATTCGAGAGAGAGAGAGAATGAGAGATAGACAGCACGAGAGGGAAGAGGGTCAGAGGGAGAAGCAGACTCCCCGCCGAGCAGGGAGCCCGATGTGGGACTCGATCCCGGGACTCCAGGATCATGACCTGAGCCGAAGGCAGTCGCTTAACCAACTGAGCCACCCAGGCGCCCAATAAGAGAGACTTTTAAAAGTATTTTTGAAATAAACACATACTCTTAAAGTTACTTTCACTGTTTTCAGTTCTATTGTTGTGTCCTTGAGTGTTAAAAACTATGAAAGAAATTGAATTTTCAGCAGAGTTGATTGCAAAGGATACGGCAGGTTAAGCATTATCACCGAAGGCCCCCATGCTTGTTTATGATACTTTAAATTTAAAATCTTTTTGCTTCTTTGGGCTTCTCTATCAGTAATAGACAATTATTAGTATGAAACATTAAAGAAGGATATGTGATTTGATCAGTTAATTGATTTTTAGGATCTTTAATTTCACCTTTATCCTTACCCTTTCAAAGATTACCTTCACCTTGTATAAATTTCAACAGCACATAAAAAGGCAATATGTTGCTTACTTTAAAGACAATTATTTCAGTAAAACAGTGTCAAGTCTTTGTGGATCCAGAATCCAAGCCACATGGTATCACTTTGAATCCAATTTAGACAAGTTTGACTAATCTCACCCTGCCTAAAAGAACTATAAATATTAAGCTGTGACTAAAAGCTCTTTGTGATGTCCCTGTCTCCTCTTCAATTCCTTTTTCCCCTTCAGTTAATTTGCAACAGCTTTTACATCTGGCAGGTGACTTGGTCCATGATCTACCAAATAATTCCCAATTCTTCAAACTCCATACAGTGTGCTTTTTTGTTATTAATAATCATAACTTGTATTTACTTTTGGACTTTTGTCCAAATGTCACCAAGCATTTTTTAAAAATATCAGCCTTTGCACAATCCTCTGATTTTATTTTGTATTGTACAAATATAATTCTCTTCATTTTACTGATAACTGAATGTCAAAATAAGAGTTGAACGTCTGTTTCCATGCTCGGAAGAACAAGGGTGGGGGGTGATTTTTGACCCCTAAGTAGAATGTTGAGTAATTTTATCTTGGTTGTGCATATGGCAAAAATAAGTAACTGGATATCAGAGAATGTGAGAACGGGTTATAAGAATCAAAAAGCCATTCACTTATGCTTTCTGGTGGAATGCAGTCTGCTTTAGGCCAGACTATTGGTGACGGCATTTTGTAAAAATTAAGTTACTACAGTTAAACTTCCAATCTCCCTTTTTCAAAAGTGGCATGAATTTACGGTGTTGGTGCATTGGATTATTTAGGGTTTTGCTATCATCATCATTATCACAATAAATAAGGATATCAAGTTCTAACATTTATCAGAACTGTTTTCTACATACTGTATAGTACACCATTTTTTTGCCAAAGTTCATATATCATAAATTTGCAGCATCTAGTCTTAAGATACATATTTGTACAATTCCCTCATGTTTACCTGTCGATTCAGTTCTTTATCCTTTTGTAAGTTGATGCAACCACAATCCAAATAGATAAGACTTTTCACTTCCTTTTCTAAATTCCTGATGCCTCAACAGACTCAAATGTCACTGTAACTCCTAGCAAGATAGAGAAGCTAATTCTGAAATGTATTGCTGATTCTGGTAGACATAGCTTTATTATTTTGTTTAAAGGATTGTAGTCATTTATTCATTTTTCGTAAGAATGAGTTATTGAGTACAGCATGTTAATATAGCTACTTTCCTTGGTAATTTTACCAAAAAATGAAAAGAGGCATAGGTTTTGCTTAGTGGTGAGATTATAATTTGATAGTAAAACTTTTAATCTTCTTGGTTTTCTTTGTGATATGACTCTGGATTTTTGGAGAAAGCCTCCCTTGATCTATTTCTAGCAACGGAGGCATCTAGATCAGTAGCCCTGAGGAACACCCACATTTTTCAGATCATCAAAAGTCACACATCAGTGTGGTGAATGCATCCCCTCCTGAAGAACAAAGGGAGAGCTCTACAGAGAGCACCTGATTGTAGCAGATCAGAAGGACAGTGTTTGACCCTGGCTGGGGAAAAAAAAAAAAAAAAAAAGCAAAGAAAAGAAAGAGAAAAGTTGAATAAATAAAAATACCACCATCAAACTGCAAACTGTTACCAATTGATGGATGCGTTCACTGAGTATTTGTTTCTGTGTGCATGCAAGGTTTGACATATCCTGAAAGGAACATAAAATATCCAAAGTTCATCTTTAAGTTATGTAGTTTTGTGACTGTCACAAGGTTTCACTTGTGTCATTAAATTTACTGAAAGTGTTGAAGGAAAGAAAACTCGGGAGAGCCACAGATGTTTGCAGTTTTCAATTTGCAGACTTGAATACTTGCAACTGGTTACTTAACACATAGAGGATTTTAGTTGATGATTATTTTCATATATGCTTTCAATCAATATTGCATGTAATTAGAAGGAGTTTTGTAATTCCTATGACCTGTTTTGGGTTAGGTCAAGTAGTTATGCTCTATATTTCTATTGCTGACCTTTACATTAAAAGATTTTCTCTTACAATTTTCTCTACGTTTTCATTTCTCCTATCTCATTAGTCCCTTACCGTCAGCCTTAGTTAATATCATAGCTCTGGGGGAAATGTCCTAATTATCTAGTACACAGAACATATTGGATAGGTTAACACTTCAGGTGCACTGTTATAATAGACATTAGTATGTATAACACACACTTTCAATTGCAATAAAAAAGTTAAAACCAATCTTTAAAAATATTGATCTTTTGATGGATTTCATTTGAAAGAGTTTGAAAGATTTGGTGCAAATATTTTATATTTTGACATAGGAGCATTTCTAAGTACAAAACAAACCTAATTGAAGAAACACATAAAACTTAGAAACAAAGTGGAAAAATGCCTAACACTGACTTTTTCAGTGAAGACATTATGAAACTATTCAATATTAATTAATTTACCAAAATGATTACTTCTTACCATATACAAACATTGATTTGGGGAATCCAGGTTATTAGCTAATAAATAGCACTTTAGTCTTGCATATTTGAGTTGATGGTTTATTTCAGTAACTTTCCTTATTTGAATTCACTGGAAACAATTGATTTGAGTGAGGCTAGCCGATGGATATTTAATGACCCCTCTTCTAATCAGAGAATAAGATTTCCAAATGTCTAGTCAGGAATAAAATTAATTTGTTTAACATATATATATTTAGTTTAATGCTTTTTGATTACAGAAAGAAAGAATCCTTACAAAATGGGTAACTTCCAACTTTTAAAAATTTTAATTTAATTTAATTTATTTTTTTCACCCATAAGATATTTTTTAATTAACATATTATGTATTATTTGTTTCAGGGGTACAGATCTGTAAAATTTTTAATTTTAAACTGTGACCTTATGAACCGAAAGCTGTTTTAGCACTACATTTGCGGCATCAGTGAAATAACATGCAAGAAGAGGGAGGATAGAAACTTGAGACCTTGAGAACAGAGAAATATAAGCAGGGAGCATGTGTTTGACAAAAATCCATAGGAACTGGGGGTTTCACATTTCACTCAATTCCATTATATTCAATTCAACAAACCTTTGTGAAACACTATACTGTGGGAGATACAAAGGTGGCTGTCAGAGTCACCATGTTTGAAATTTACCTCTTGTAGATGATATTTGAAGGAAGGAGGTACTGGGAAGTAAGAGCTCATCATGGCCTCGCCCACTGGGACTAAGGGACATGTAGGTACTTTTAGTGTATCTTCTGCAGTACTAAAAGGTTAAGAAGTCTGTTTTTCATCTATACAAACATGAGCTTGACAAGTTTTTTGAATGGATGGAGTTAAGTAACTGCTTGCCTGGAGTCCCCAACTTACTGCCCTTTGGGAATAAGGCAAGTAACACCAATGTAGGTAGAAGATGCATATATGGAAAATCTGGTTTCTGGTCTTGACCCCTGGCTTACCCTAAGCTGTGATTTTTGGACAAGTCATGTAAGTTCTTTAGGTTTTGGCTTTCTCATTTGTAAGCTTCAAGTATAAACGGTTGCTGATATTCAACTGCGTGTGACCTGCAAAATATGCAGTTCCTTTTGATTCCACCTAGAAAGTTAAAGAGGTTTAAATTCAGGGTCACTTTCAAGTTGATCCTCAGATACTTGATGAGATTGCATTTGGAGGAGAATTGAGATAGCATCAGATTGAGAGATCATTGAACATAGGTAGTGAATGAAAATGAGAAAGGAGCCTTTGAGAGAAGAACAGGTGAAAATGGAAACCCGAGGTCTTGAAAATTGGGGAAAATTTTATGAATTCTATAGTTTGGAGTCATTGGATATCTCAGGCCTATATGAACAAGATTCATATAGAAGAAAACAGGAATAACTATACAACAAAAATCAAAATTTCTTTCAAGGAGTTAAATGAAGAGAAAACTGAATCCTAGCCACATCAATATATTATGCATGATAACTTGGGGGTGAGATTAATAGTATGGAATATAAAGAAGGGGGCAGAACTTTCCAAGAGGAAGTGAGTTCTTCATATTGGAATTTAAGAAACAAAACAGATGAACATAGGGGAAGGGGAAAAAAAAAGAGAGAGAGAGGGAAGCAAACTATAAGAGATGCTTAACTGTAGAGAACTAATTGAGGGCAGATGGAGGGGAGGTTTGTGGGGGGTGAGCTAAGTAAGTGATGGGTAATAAGTAGGGCCCTTGTGATGAGCACTGGGTGTTATATATTAGTGATGAATCACTAAATTCTATTCCTGAAACCAATATTACACTATATGTTAACTAACTGCAATTTAAACTAAAAAATTGAAAGAAAAAAAAAGGAAGTGAGTTCCTCCATTTTCATGTCTCATTGGGAGTTTTTAAAGTGTAGGTTCTAGTAGAGATGAGTCACTCATAAAATTTTACACAAGAAAGCTCAGGCTTTTTTTAAAAATGGCACAAACTAAGGAAAAGATTTTAAACACACACACACACACACACACACACACAATCTATATTATAATATATATATTAACAGGAGGGGTTTTTCCCAACTGGATGATCTGTATAAGATCTAACTCTAATGAAGTAGCATAACTCAATTCCCCTAGCATATAGCTTAAATAAGAGCAATTCTTCAGTGATGAAGAAGTTTTGTTTGCTTTATTCTTTGACTGTTTTTAATTTCATCCATGTCTAAAATGCCTTCTATACAAAAGTATAAAACACTTAAAAAAAAAAACACTTAATTTGGCAATGAGAACAAGGCTGTTGGAAATGATAGGAAGTTGCTGTCAAGAAACTCTACCCTCTTCTATTGCTGATAGAGAGCTGGATGTTGCCTGAACCTTAGAACCTAAGCAGACATTGCATATAGACAATTCTTGAGGATAGTTAAGTGATTGTTTTTGGTGACGCTGCTTTCAGGGACTCATATGCTGAAATGTTTTTATTTTATCTTGAGGCAAATAACAGGAAGTTCCTGAAAGGAAGCAGCCCCTATTCTTCCCATTCTTTGGGGTTCTTACCAATCTGTTTTACCTACAGCTAAGATTTGTTAAGGCTTCAATGATTCCTAAAAGCAAAATAATTCATCTGATTTTCAGTCATTATAATTTTCCAGAGTTTTCAACTGCATAAATGAAATAAATGGCTCAGAAAGAGTGAGGCTTCTCATATACCAGATACACAGCATTTTTATCAGAACACCAATGAGAAAAATATGTTGTGACAAAGATTCCTTGCTTGACCAAACTTTGCTCTGGCCCCTGAACCCTCTCTTAAACTCATCTGTACCTTTCTTCGTAAAAATCCAGTTTTAGCAAGAAACCAGTGAAGTCAGCTTAACCAGAATTCTCCATCCTTGGTATCTGATTGGTTTTCTCATCTTCCACTATCAGCTGGATGATATCTGATCATCCTGACCTGTCTTCAGCAAAGAGTCTTTTAGGTCAGTTTAGCTAGAATCCTCCTCATCCCTGATGTTTCCCCTTAGAATTTTCTTTCCACTGACCCCCACCTTGCTCGTTGGCTAAATTCCCACTTGCATATGCTGCATTCAGAATTGTATCTGGTTTTAACCCAGGTCTTGTTAATTCTACCACAATTGTTCTAAATAAAATCTGTTTTCCTTTTTAAATTACTGTCCAGCTCTGACTTTTCTTGACAGTTACAGGTTTGCTTTATGCATGTGCCTCATAACATACTAAAAGTATGACCTTTGTCTGAACCACATGATATTTTTATTATCTTACCTTGTGATAGTTACAATATGTTATAGAAATAAATGAATAAACATTTAATAATAAATAATGTCCAGATTTACAGCAAGTACCTCATGATTGTCATGTCAGCAGAATACAAGATATTTAGTCACCATGAATTCAGAATCAATTTAAACCTAAAAATCCATGTTAGGATTATGGAAACTAGCACATGAACTCTGGTTAGAAATTTGAAATGGTACTGTAGATTCTGGAAGTGTTCCTCACTTATTGATCTATCCATTTGTGCACCAAATGTTATTGAGTGCTTACTATTAGCAAGATAATTTTTTAAGTGCTGGAGATGCAGATGTGAATAAGAGACTCCAAATTCCTGTTTTTATAGTGGCTTCAAATATTTTATTTATTTATTTATTCACTTATTCATTCATTTATTTATTTAGAGTGCATGGAAGTGGAGGGAGGAGCCGAGGGGAAGGGAAAGGGAGGGGGAAAGAATCTCCAGCAGACGCTGCACTGAGCATGGAGCCCCTTGAGGGACATGGAGCCCGACTTGGGGCTTGATTTCACGACCCTGAGATCCTGACCTGAGTCAAAACCAAGAGCCAGGAGCTTAACCAACTGAGCCACCCAGGTGCCCCTTATAGTGACTTTCTATTAGTAGAGAGGATAGTATATAAACAAGTAAACACAGAAATAGGAAATGCAAATTGAGAACTTCAAACTAAATGAAGAAATGGCCATGCAAATAAAATAACATATTAAAAGATTAACTTTTTTTATAATATGATACCTTGAAATTATATCATATTTAATTTCCATTAAATATGTAGCTGAAGTGGGTGTTGTAGTCCACCACTCAGATCTCTTGAGGATTGCAGCACTCATTCTCCCAGTTCCCTGCCTGCTGCTGACCTAACAGCTAAGTCATTTCTCAAGCAATTGCCTTCCGTAGAACAGAGATGCCTTGACCAAGGTTATGGCCCTTTCCCAGGTGCAGTTTGTTCTCAATGGTAAAAGTACAAGTAAGATAACTTCGCTCCTTTGCTTATCTGGGATAGCTCTGAGGGTGCATCCCAGTTCCAGAGGTCTGTTTGGATTGGCTAAAGGGTCTGTTGCAACTGCAGTGCAGTTCACCTTTCCTTCTGCCCACTCCTGCTTTTTTCGCTCTTTACCCATGTCAATTCTGAGAGGAAAACCACTGAATTTTTTTCATTAAAATCTTTCTCTCAGAATCCATGTCCCAGAGACCTTGTCCTTAGGTAGTAGGTCTAGGGAGAGGTAATTTGCAAAGTGCCAGTACTTTCAAAAGTTTTTTTTTTTTTTTTGCAAGTACAAAATTGGAGTTGAGTACAGTTATATATTTCAGTGAAACATAATGAGAACTTTCACAGTGTTTTTCAATGAGACTTCTTGTCCAAGTTATGTGAGTCCTCATATTTTCTTCAAGATTGCAGGTTGATATGGACTGATAAAGTAAAACAAAACGTGGAAATTTTCTTTTGGAAATTCTGAGCACTGATCCAACATTTATTGAACAATTACTCTGTATATACACTGATTCAAGTGATGTCATTTAAAGAACAAATACAGATCCCATTTTTAAGGAAAAAACACTTAATAGTTGTACGCTGGATAAATATATATGGTTCTCAGGTTCAAATATTTTATTTTTAAGATTTTGTTTTTAAGTAATCCCTATGCAATGTGGGGCTCGAACCCACAACCTGTGATCAAGAATCACACGCTCTACCAACTGAGCCCGCTAGGCGCCGCAAAGTGGTGGTAATATGAATCCCTACCTCAATGAGTTGTAAAAATCCAGATGATGCAATTCAAAAACAATAACTATTTAAAGAACCCTGAAAAAAATATGTCAAAGAAGATTCCATAACTTGAAAAATAATACAAATATTTACTACTGTTATAAATGATATTGGATAATTGACCGTAAGAGCTTACTGTTGTGATATATGCTTTGGCCTCTTCAAGAAAGAGCTTCCACCAATGAGCAATATATAATTATAGGAAGGACATTTTTCACCTCTGTAGCTGTTAGTGTTTTTTAAGCTGTTCATATAGCTTGTCAACAGATTGTTCAAAATATCATCAGAGAAATTGGAAACATAAAAGAAAGTGTGAATATTATTTCATCGCGATAAAACTTTTATAATAGCTCATTCGGAGGCTGGGTATACACTTAAAGTTCTCAAGAAAAGTATTGGTGAGCGTGAATATGCATATAAACAGGGTCTCTTACTCACAGATAGATGGGTCACCTTTCATTATTCTGCAATGATTTTTTGATTGCCTACTATGTGTCAGGTACTGGAATAGACATTGGAGACACAGTAATTTTTTTAAAAAGGTATTATTTTCATCAGCTTTCAAGAGCTTATAATTGATGGGAATGACAGTTTATGACAAAGAGAAGCAAACAGTGCTTACAGAGTACATAAGAAAAACTCAAGAGAACTTTGGTAGGGATGGCTAAGCTATAATTTGAATTATGAGTAAGTGTGAGCCAGTCAGAAAGGATCAGGATCGCCAGTGTATCTGTGTGGTTGTGAGTGGAAGGTTTGGCAGCAAGAAGTGTTCCAGGTGGAGGGGACTAAAATTCGAATTTTTAAAAGAGCCTCCTTTATTTAGGCAGTCAGGAGAAGTCAAGAATGTGACCATGTGAAGAAACATGGGCTTGTATATTATTATACAATTTTAAATTATTCTATAAATTTAAAATAATTCCAAAAACAAGGGAGGGAAGAAGAAAGGGCCATTGACACATGAGTAAAAAGATGACATCATTTTGTTTCCTAGGAAGATCACTGCTGCAAGTAGAAGCAATGGTTTTTATTGGAATGAGAACGGAGTCACTGAAACAGGTAGAAGGCTGTCTCCAGCGTCCCAGGGACTATGGCTGAGCCTGCTTAGACAACAGGCATACTCTAAATAAGCAGAACCATCTTCTGGATTCTGAAGTGAACCAATGTCTTGTTCTTCTCACTCTACGTCTTTCAAAGGCTTGGCTCTGACAAATTTTACATCAGTTACCCATCATATAACTGTGAGAGAATAATGATATCATTTAAAACGCCAAGTGAGTCTGAGGAACAAAGGCTATTTCTGTCAGGGACTGAGAAGAAAATGAATTCAGGAGATAGGAGGCCAGATTCATTGAAGATGTTGAAGAGTGTTTTTAGGAGAGAATAAAGGACTTATTTCATGAGGCAAAATGCCAGGAAATTAATGATCTACCTGAGTAGACAGAAGGCAAGCATGGAACTGGAAATTGACCTGTAGTCTGGTAATGGAGGATAAAGTCAGTGGTGGTGTCTCGACAGCACTGATCTAAAGAAAAACCAAGAGGATGAAGAATGTCAAATCGGGTTTGAACAAGAGAACAAGATAAAAGTGTAAATGGCTCCTGGAAATATAAGTGGCTCCAGGAGGATGAGGGGGATGAGAGCAGATGCACATTAGATTCTAGATTTGGAATATCTTCCTTGGTATGTGCCAAAGGAACATTTGATCAGGATGGGACACAATTTTAAATGGTAAATGCTCATGGGGTATAATTTGCTTATTGACGCATGGATTTTATTCTGATACAGAAAAGATTCCAGATATATAGGACAGTTACATGACTTGGAAAATTACCCGAGCCTTGAACTTATCCTGAACATAGTACATTGTATACGGAACAGGCTTAATATTAGTTTGTTGAAGGAATGGCTGTGCAGGAATGTTCCAGGTTACAAAAGAAAATTGTTTTCATTGTTTTCACTATGTCTGACTCCTTTCAAAATAATGCCAGTTGAGCTATTTTTGTTTTAGTATACTCTTTATTTCAGTTATTTTTTTAAAAAAGATTTTATTTATTTATTTATTTGTCAGAGAGACAGAGCATGAGAGCACAAGCAGGGGGAGCAGCAGGCAGAGGGAGAAGCAGGCCCCCAGCTGAGCAAGGAGCCTGAAGTGGGACTCGATCTCAGCACCCTGGGATCATGACCTGAGCTGAAGGCCGACACTTAACCGACTGAGCCACCCAGGCATCCCCATTTCAGTTATTTTTGCTATGATTTAAACAGACGCTAACATTTATAGAAATGACTAGGGTTTCTTTTTTCCTTTCTCCCCAAAGTGTCTAAATTTCTTGTCCTTTATTGATAATCACCAGTATATTTTCTCAAGGCAAAAGAAAAACAAGAACATTTTTTTGAGCACTTTAAAATGTACCGAAGCAAATTTTTGGAAGTGGATGCTCACTAACATGTGTCTGGTGATACAAGCTCTTCTACAAGGAATTGATCTTGTTTTCAAATTCACCCTAATAATCCCAATACAAACTGAGCTACAACTATACGAACAAGCAAATGTGATCTCAAGTGTATTTTTATCTCTTCATTTAAACCCCAAATATTAGTTGCTTTTAAACAAAATTCTTAAACTAGACCAATGGGAGTTTTCTCCAGTGTAATTGTTATCACAGAGTAGATCACATGATGCCCAGGGTACAGAGGGTACAGGTCCTTCCAAGATGACTTGACAACAACAGAGCCATTAGAGACATTTTGGAGAATGTTTGCATTTTATAATAACTTCTCATTGCTCCATCTACTCCCAACTCTTGAACTTCATGTTACTTTTTCTAACCTAACAGAACATGTCATAGTGATTAATAAGGTATTTGAGCATTTGTTAATATGACAATATTTATTGAACTTCTGTTATGTTCCAGGCACTGAGCCTTATACAGAGTGATAAGAGTACTTTGGATCCACATAAATTTGTCTTTAATGGTGAGCGTTAAGTATTTGTCAGTTTAGTCAGAATGGTCCATCCACTATAAGGAGCATCTTCCTGGGCATTGAGACCTGGGATCTAATCCTGGCTCTGAACTAATAATCTCTGCATCTTTGGACAAGTCACACTAAGGGATTCCTGGTATCAGTTTCCTCACAGGTAAAGAAAGAGTGTTGGACCAGATGACCCCTAAAACTACAACCAGTATTAAGAGTCTATGTTCAAACCTTTTTTTCCCACCAAAAATGTGGTCTGTAGGTCATTAGTTTTTCCAGATGTTAATAAAAGATAAGACAAAGTTGAAAAAAAAAGGTTAGAATATTTTATTACTGCAACATTTCTCAAGAATTTTATTCTTGTGAACTTTGCAAATGTCCAAGCCAATGGTATGTTTAAGAAAATGTTTTCCAAGGGCGCCTGGGTGGCTCAGTTGGTTAAGCGACTGCCTTAGGTTCAGGTCATGATCCTGGAGTCCCGGGATCGAGTCCCACATCGGGCTCCCTGCTCGGCAGGGAGTCTGCTTCTCCCTCTGACCCTCTTCCCTCTCGTGCTCTCTATCTCTCATTCTCTCTCTCTCAAATAAATAAATAAAATCTTTAAAAAAAAAAAGAAAATATTTCCCAAGACCCCTTCTCTATACTCAACCTAGATCATCCATCAATTATTCCCCAGAATGTATTGAGTACTAGGCTATCTCAATGGAAAAACAATTAGCAACAGCAATAGCAATTAAAAAAAAAAAGTCATAAAATGATTCATGGATTTTAAAAGCAAAAAGTTCACAAAAATAATTTAAATACATTCTACATTAGAATGTGATAAGTCCTTTGGTGGATAATAGAAAGGAGCCAGGGATTTGGAATGCTGAGAGGGGACTGCCTCAGTGGGAAGCTACCAATTAAGCAAAGACATGATAGGATGAGGGAACAAGTTCATTTGATACCTAAGGTAAGATTTGGTGGAACTCTGTTTTTAGTCCCACAGTTCAGAAAAAATGTTTGTAAAAATATCAATGTGCTAAATTATAATCCAGTGAACATTCATCTAATGCAGTGTTTGCACTGGTGATTTTGTGCTGAATTACACAGAAGAAGCTGGGCCTCATGAAGCTTATACTCTAATGGAGAAGAAAAAATACATACAACAAAATAGGCCAATCTAGAAAATTAGTACAGATTCTAGTATGTTTTTGAAGGAGGCATAATAAAGACTAACACTGAGCATAATATTTGGGGACATTTTAAATAGATTATCAGGAAAAGTATCTTTGAATCAATTGCATATAAAGTGAGAATAAAGAAAAAGAAAGAGACTCTCTTTTTAGAAATCAATCTGTCTTGACACATGAAAAAGTGCTCACCATCGCTCAGCATCAGGGAAATCCAAATCAAAACCTCAATGAGATACCACCTCACACCCGTCAGAAAAATGAACAAGTCAGGAAACGACAGATGTTGGCAGGGATGCAGAGAAAGGGGAACCCTCCTACACTGTTGGTGGGAATGCAAGCTGGTGCAACCACTCTGGAAAACAGTATGGAGGTTCCTCAAACAGTTGAAAATAGAGCTACCCTACGACCCAGCAATTGCACTACTGGGTATTTACCCCAAAGATGCAAATGTAGGGATCCGAAGGGGTATGTGCACCCCAATTTTTACAGCAGCAATGTCCACAAAACCCAAACTATGGAAAGAGCCAAGATTTCCATCAACAGATGAATGGATAAAGAAGATGTGGTATCTACATACAATGGAGTATTATGCAGCCATCAAAAATCAAAATCTTGCCATTTGCAACAACATAGATGGAACTAGAGGGTATTGTGCCAAGCGAAATAAGTCAGTCCGAGGAAGACAAGTATCATATGATCTCACTGATATGAGGAATTTGAGAAACAAGACAGAGGATCATAGGGAAGGGAGGGAAAAATGAAACAAGATGAAACCGGAGAGGGAGACAAACCATAAGAGACTCTTAATCTCAGGAAACAAACTGAGGGTTGCTGGAGTGGTGGGGGGTGGGAGGGATGGGGTGGCTGGGTGATGGACACTGGGGAGGTATATGTGTTGTGGTGAGCACTGTGAATTGTGTAAGACTGATGAATCACACACCTGTGTGTGTGAAGAAGAGAATTTTATTCTTTCTGCAACAGAAAGCCATGAAAGGATTTAAGCAGAGAAATAACATGATCCCACCAATATTTAAAGAAAAATTCTCTAAAAAAATAAGAATAAAGAAAAATCCTCTGCTTCTAGTGAGAGAGTGGAGAGACCATGAGTAGGGGGTGTGAAGGAAGAGGAGGGCCGGGATAGGAGGACTTTCACTGCAGATATGATAGTGGTCTAGATGTAGTTCTGAGGAAACTCCACCTTCAGATGCTATACAGAGCAGGAGAAGTGAGACGAAGTAAATTTCGAAGCTAAAAAGCAACCAGTGAATTTGGCGAAGAAACAGAAGAATATGGGGTGGAGAACACGTGTAGAGAAGAAATGCTTTAAGTGGTTATTGGAAGGCCTCCTTTTCTATTTTAACTTAGTATTAAAAGTCAACCTATATATGAGAGGCAGAAAGATTTAAATCCTAAATCATGACACTTATTTGTGACAATATAACCACAAGATCTCAGAGCATAATCATACAGAAGAAGCAAAATCCCCTGACACATATAGATGGATAAAACCTGAAGCTTAATAGGATGAGCAGTAGTTTAAGAACTAGATTGATTCAAAAATTTCCCCAAGCTTCCATGTATCACCATAAACAAGTTATAATTTTTTAAATTGAATCTTTGTGAAGAACACTATATTTTAAAATATGGAGGACTGATCGCAGCTAAGATGAGCGATGGAACTCAGTGGTCCCAGTCCGCCTATCATGCTCCTTATCTCTCCAAAACGGAGACCCAGTCCTCCATCTGCAGCCTCCCTGTGGAACTGCCCTGGCTCGTGGAGCAGTTTCGGTCTCTATGGAGACTGCCTCCATTTCAGTCAGTCAGTTAGAGGTGAAAGGTATTCCATCTGCAGTCATCTAAGCCATAGAGTCCACCTCTTTGTTTCTTCATTCTTTCAGCCAAATGTTATCTTCTTATCTAAGAGGGAAAAAAAATCTGAGTATTGTGGTCATTTAATTTGAGCTTGTTCTGTCCCAGTTACTCTTTTTCCTTTGTTTCAAATGGCAGCATTCTCTGTAAATCAGATAAAGGACTGCATCATTATGCCCTCATCTTTGAAAGCTCCATAATTGTAGCTTTTCTACCCAAGTCACTGAAATAAAACATCTATTTCGACACTAAATATTAATTTATTTCCAGTTGTGCTTATTATATTATTTACTTAGGTGATAGTACTTCCAACCTTTCTCAGGGGTGACCCTGAGAACTATTTTCTAAATAGCACGTATTTTCACAAAGACAATGAAAACTATACAGATTAGGAGCTATCCTTGTTCACCACTACTCCATATTTTTTTTCCTAAGAATGTAAAAGCCTGCTGTTATTGCTTTAGTCTTAAATTTAGTCATATCATCTGAAAAAAATGTCACACTGAATGCAATTAGATATAATTAATTTATATCCTGGTTAGAACAATTCAAGATTTGTGTAAAATGAACGGGAATAAAAAAGAACAATGAACAACATGAAAATATTTATGAGGAATAATTTGCTGCTAAGCTTCTGTTATATTTTTTGCTTTTATTTTTTTGTTCCTCAAGAAATGTAAAACCTGATGGTAGTTATTTATAATCAAAAACTTATGTGGTTGCAAATAACAGAAGCTCAATTCAAATAGACATTAATTGAAAAAAAAAATGAATGTAGAATTTACCCGAAGAATCTGTGGATTCTAGCAAAGGCATGGCCATACCATGGGCTCTTACATCATGAGGTCTTAATTTCTCCATTTCTCCTATGCTTTTTTCTAAATCTGGATTCATTCTAAGGCAGATGACCCCTTGAGGTACCATTATGCCTAAGAATACCTTCAAGTGTACATTTGAAACTTAGAGTGACTTCAAATATTTTTTAGAATATCTTTTATATTTTTTGACTGATTTGTATGATATATTCAGCCCGTCCTAAACTAACTACTATGCCCGTATTCATATGTTGCTTTGATTGGCCAACATGGGGCTCATAAACATCCCTGGGGTAGGGGTATAGTCAAAAGATTCAACCCAAGTGACTTGGACTTGAAAAATAAGAGGACTGTTTCCTAAGGAAAGTTAGGTTACTTTTACTGAAAGCAGAAGAAATAGGTGATGAGGTACGTGGAAACCTCACAATTCCTTCATATTTCCATTCTCATAACTTTTTTCCCCATTTGACTTCATCTGTCTTTGAAATGACCATATTTTTTTGTTCCACAGTCGAGATCTGTATATGAGATTTTGCATTCTTAATACTAGTTTCTAAACACAGCCTACTCTCTTTACACCTTTCCAAACTTCTCATCCTTAACCTTGCTTCTGTTTCCCTCTACACTCTTTGTCCCCTTCACCCGCAACTGGGAGCCTTATGTAACCTTCTTAGGCTCCAGTTTCAACCCTTTCAATACGCTTTGATTCCATTTTTGGTTCCATTGTTCTCTGTTCTTCCATAATTCCCACCTTGTCAATCTCAAATCAAGGTTATGACAACATTACTTTCCCCTGTTACTCCTCCTGGACCCTAATCATTGCTTAGCTAGAAAAGTTGTAAAACAGCCCTGCTAATAACTTCCCTACAATTGCATGCTAGCCTGCTTCAGATGGGCCCTCTGCTGTCTAGCGATTCTTTTTTTCACTTTTGTTTGCACACTGAACAATTTACTTCATTTTCTTTTTCTTTTCTTTTCTTTTCTTTTTTCTTTTCTTTTCTTTTCTTTTCTTTTCTTTTCTTTTCTTTTCTTTTCTTTTCTTT
>NW_027397067.1:27375365-27480292 GCF_003265705.2 Callorhinus ursinus
TTTCTTTTCTTTTCTTTTCTTTTCTTTTCTTTTCTTTTCTTTTCTTTCTTTCTTTTTTTAATTTACTTCATTTTCAAGCCCCTTCCTATAAGCATCCATCTTAGGCTAAATTGCAAAACATGCATACAACTTTTTCCAGTTCAAACTCCCTTCATCTTTTCCCTGCTGATTTCAACAAATTAAACATCTTCAGCAAAAGAAGTTCTTTTCCATCTTTCAAAGGCTGATCCCTCAAAAATATTTTTCCTTTTCTCATTCTCTTAATGTCGTACTTCCCCATATATCTTAAGATCAATGATCTTTTAAGAATTCAAATTCACCCTCTTATTACTTTTCTTTCCATTATCAGACAATTCTCTGGAGAAAAGTCTGTATTATTATCTCAATTTCTTGCCAAATCCTTAGTAACCTTAAATCTTGTTTCATACTTTTTCCTGAGACTATTTCAGTCCTCCCCAAAAATGCTTAATGGTACCAACATTTTCCAAAATGCAAAATTTGGAACATGAATGATTTCATGATTTCTCCATGTTAACTATGTATAGCATCAAATAACATTGAAATTCCTATTAATTATATATCTTTAATACATTTTTGCATCTATCTTATTTTCTCAAAAAGTGACATGACTATTTTTGACCTGTGAGTTTCACATTGAAGATGCTTTTGATATCATAGGACCTCCAAGGAGAGGGACGGGACAGCCAGAAGAGTTCTGCAAGGAATAAGAATGCTCTATGTCTGAACAATTATGGGTTGTTTCATTGGGGAATTTGACTTATTAAGATTAATATGGTGAAACATCAGAAAAGACGCCAGTTATAGGAAACTTAGTAGTCCAGGCAAGAATTAAGGAAGGTCAAAGAACAATTAAGTTAATGTGGACATGTTCATACCAGTTTTATGTTCAGTTTTCTTGTATTTCATATCCTACAGGATCATTTCTAAACCTTTGAACTGTCAGACAAAGCACTCCTTGGTCTGACACTTACCTGTCCACTTCTCTTTTTCAGAGTGTTAAAGAACTTTGTGTTTAAATACTGAAGAACTCTTCGTATGTCTGTGATTATGTTAAGATTGCAATCCCAGTACTCATGTATTTCATGCTTCAACAAAAAGAATTGGTTGTATTCATGTAAAAACTCCTCCATGCCGTTGTATATTCTCTTCTTTCTGACTAAAATGCCTGAAAACATCTGGTTGTCCCTTCACATACCCTTTATTTGTGAAATAGCCCCTGACCCCTCCAGGTTAGAGGCAGGCGGTACATTTTTGATATTCTCCCTGAATGTTTGTCTTATCTCTATGTGGGGCTTTCTACTAAGAGACAAGTCAATTTTTCGGAGGGTAGAAATGAATTGGGCCCAGGAACTCAGACACACTGACATACTCTTTCAGAAATCTGACAGAAAAAAAGAGTTGGTTCAGGGAACACCTTGTGTTTAAGACAGAAAATCTCTCTTGTTGAGTCATCCTGGTACTTGGCCATGACTTTGGGGAAATGGCCTCAAATGGATAGCGAGCAAAAGAGTTCTGAGACACAGTTGTTTTCTTTCGTAAGGCTAGAATAATTTATTTGTCACTATAAAGAATGAACATGCTTTTAAATTAGGGCATCCATTTAAATTAGTGCACAAAAGTATGATCTGATCTTGGCCAAAGTAATCTAGAAGAAAGTTTTTTGGAGGGATTTTCTCAAAAGGATTTTTTCCCTAATAAAAAGATACACAAGAAACAAAGGGTCCTCAACTTTAACCAGATGTCATTTTGTTTACATATGAAGCCTGAAACTCCCACAGCGATCTTTAACAATGTGTTTAGAGCAAGCAAAAGAACCAGGCACCCATTCTGAGGATGAAGAGCAGTAAATAGAAAAGAGCTTTGTCTCCTTGAAGACATTGCTGAATAGTTGAACCTATAGTCTTCTTATCAGGTGATATGGTAAATACTATCTATTGCTTAAGCTACTTTTAATTACATATTGTGCTTCCCTGAGACAGAAGTTTCTGGACTGATAAGAACTCTGATCCATAACAGTAGAAATTTAGGCCTAAGGAATACGGGCTATTGAAAACTGATGATAACACTGTAGGAAAGGGTTGCTCCCTCCTCTGCTCTTCCTTCTCCTTGGGCCTGAGTAATTAAGGTTGGACCAATGCTTGCACCATGTCTTGATCACTGACGTAGTCTCTAGGTTAGGTACACCCAATAGTTTTCTATGTTTCAGTTACTATGCATTTCTCCATCAATTTAATATCATTGAACAATGAGAAAAAAAACACACACATTGGTGGCCAAAACACCTATTCTCAACAGCAAAACTGTGGCGCAATAACAACAGCCTTCAAAGGGAACAGAATTCTTCACTGACCTGAACATGCTTTTTATTTTAACCACCTCAAAGAGGTAAATATCGAAGTTGATTATTTAAATCGAATAATTTTTCCATGGGTGTAGGAGGCTGGACCTTATGGAAGATGAAGGAATGATATTAGTTATAATTAATTAAAAATACTTCTTGACTACCTGTTATGTTGTAAGCTTTGCACTAAGTACTATGGATAAAAAGGGAACATGACAAGGCAAATTTCCATTTCTTCCCTTCGTGGAACTCATGCTCTAGTGCAGTTGGCATTGTGGGTGTAGGAAGCTGGTAATGACAATAACCATGGAAGCAACACAGTTTTGAACTGTGCTAATTTTGAAGAAATCAAAACAATGTGAAGGAATAGGGAAGATTGGGCTGTAGTCACTTTATTCGGATGTTCAAGGAAAGCCTCCCTGAGAGTGTGATATTTGAATTAAGAACTGTGACGGAACAAATAATAAAAAGACTTAGGGAAAAGGAATTCCAGGCAAGGAAAGAAAGAAATGCCAAGACCCTATGGAAAGATTTACTCAGTGTTAGAGAGATAGGAAGAAGATCAAGTTAAATAGATAGAAAAATGTTGTGATTAAAAAAGAAAAATCTTATGATATGACATCAAGAAAGTAAACAAGGACCATCTCATGGAGTCTCCTAAAGCTAATCCGTAATGAATGGTTCAAATTTTATTCTAATTGCATGAGAAGTCATTGCAGAATTTTAAGAAGAGAGAAATAGTGTGATTTAGGCTTTGTGAAGAACCCTCTGGGCAAGTGCTCTTGGGGGTGGATGTCACCAGAGTGGAAGTCTTAGGAAACATATGAGTCCAATTGAAAAATGAAATTGGTGTGAATTTGGGCTGTCGATAGTGGAGATAGTAATAAGCTATTGGCTATTTGGAAGTAAAATGGAAAGAACTGCTAAACAAAAATTCCAAGTTGAAGCCTGGATTTTTTTTTTTTTTTTAAAGACAGAGCAAGGTGGTGGTAAATCCAAAAACAGGTTTGATTTGAAATGATGTGACAAAATGACTAAATTTCTAGTTATTGCTATTGAGTATATGCATATGTATATATGTGTTTCAGTGTATTTTGCATATGTGTGTTTAAATACTATCTCCAACTACTCTCCCTCATTTGTTGACTTTCCTGTTGCTCCTGCTAATTAGGAAACAAATGAATAAATACAGAATAAAGAATGGGCAGAGATAAGAGTATAGATAGGTGGTCCTGTTATTTTTTCTGGGATAGTCATTAAAATAAAAAAAAAAAAGTACTAAAAATGCCCCTGTTAACTCCTTCTGAGAAGGAATGAAGGAACCTGGATTTCTAATTTGAGTAACATATGACATTACTTGAAATGAGTGGAATGGAGACATCAAGAATTCTGTTTAGACACATTGAATTGGATATACCTATCGGAGCTATATGTGGTGATAATAAGTTGCCAGTTTGATACTAAAATCTGGTCTTCAGGGGAGATACAAAGGTTGGAGGGGTGAAGATACAAATTTGGTCCTCCAATTATGGCATATGTGAAATGTGGCTATAAAGTTATATAACTGATAATTCATTGTCATGAGGGAATGAAGCACCCTCTTTCTTAGGAAGAGTAAAGCACTTCTTTCCACAAGTGTCCAAATTTGGAACACGTCAACTCAAGAATAAACATACTTTTGTAGAAAATATCTTCAGTGGAATTGTAATTTTCACATTTTTGTCCTATGCTTCTTCCCACTCTGTAATACATTATTTGGCCTGAGACACATCTACATAAACAATACATTATTGAACTCCAATGTGAATTTTTATTTTAAAATACTTTATATACTAAAGCACAGGATTATTACTAAAAACACTGGGATTCTAAATACAGTGATCACTTAAAAATTTCAAAGACAAAATTTTATTGGGAACATTTACTTAATTCTGCAGACTGTAAATATAAAAATGAAAAGGTAAATTATATTAGATATATGATCCTTGTATTTCAAGAACTGAACGGTATTATCTTCTATTTTGTTTCATATTGTTTGAAGGTCTGTATTTCTTCAATTCTATAAATGTAAGCAATATAATATTTCCTATGTTGCTAATGGAGCTTGAAATTAGGGCAGCAGCTTGTGTATCAGCATCATGATGATGTCAGCAATTCACATGAAAAATGAAACATAACCAGTACAACTTCTACAGCCACAAAAAATAGTCAGCTTTCCATATTTGAAATTGGCTGACCATATACAATAACAGATGGTACAGGAAACGAAAACATTCTCTTCTCTAGGCTTTGCAAAACCAATAGCAAGCTATTGAGGAATCCTGTAAAGCTATGCACACAGTAAAACATTTACATTTGACTCCAAAGTCTATATTATAAAACTTAATATTGGGTCTTTATATCATTGTGGGAAATAAAGTTTGGTAATTATTGATATTCGATAAAGCCCGTTTATACAATCAATGATTTTTCAACTAAAATTACATTACAGATTATATTCAATTGTTCTGCATTTAATTCCTAAAAATACAAATGATAACTGAATCTCAACCAAAGGTATACTGCTATGACCAAACAACAGAAATAGTGATATAAATTATCAAAATTTTAAAAAATTAAATCAATATTCTGAAGCCAAGAAAGTTTGTTTGACATGAATTATGTACATAATTTTACATTAACTTTCTCATAACTTTAAAAGATAATTTTAATGAAGGCAAGAAACATTTTTTGGTGGAAAAATAAAACTATAGGGGCACCTGGGTGGCTCAGTTGGTTAAGCGTCTGCCTTCAGCTCAGGTCATGATCCCGGAGTCCTGAGATCGAGCCCACGTCTAGCTCCCAGCTCAGCGGGGAGCCTGCTTCTCCCTCTCCCTCTGCCTCTCTCCCTGCTTGTGCTCTCTCTGTCTCTGTCTCTCTGCCTCCCTCAAATGAATAAATAAAATCTTTTAAAAATTAAAATAAAATAAAACTGTAAATGAAAACTACCCAGAATCAATTCAAAGTCTTATTATTATTGATCATTACTCGAAGGCTGGTCCTCCAATTATGGCATAGTGAAATGTGGCTATAAAGTTGTATAACTGATAATTCATTGTCATGAGGGAATGAAGCACCCTCTTTCTTAGGAAAAGTAAAGCACTTCTTTCCACAAGTGTCCAGATTGGTCTCCAGTGGCGCTCAAGCAGGGCTACTGTATACTGTAGCACACATTTATCCATTGAATGTGGATTCAAGTTTTAGAAAATGTCCAGCAGAGTAAGAATCAAGACTGTGCATAAAGTGATAGAAGAATTCTTCATCATATATAAAGTGTGCATTTGAGATATTGAGCTTGAGTTCAGTTTCTGAAGACGACTTAAGATGAGAGGTTCATAAGGAATCCATATTGTCCTCCTTTTGAGGATCTCTTTCAGTCCAACTACATCAAAGGAGTAGTAGTATTAGTAAAAATCTGTCTCTCTCTGTCTCTGTCTCTCTTTTTCTCCTCTCTGTTCTGTTAGAGCAACAAAATATAATGTGAGAGGAAAATCATCAAATTATTTGGCATTTTGGAATAACATCTCTTATTCGCAGAAAAATTGTCTATTTCCTTGAATCATGTGGTGTCCAGGAAATCTATAAAAACTCTCCTGATGATCTGTGAGTCTAATGATCTTATTTGAAAATCATTCCAACAGTAGAGTCACACATTCGATTTATATAAAATGCATAGACAAAGCCACTTTCCTTAAATTTCAGAGTAGAGAATATTCATTTTTTAAAGCTGTGGCAAATGCTGTATGACAGAAGTTTAGAAAGAACTAAAAATGTGTATTAAATGTTCAAATAAGTTTTGCAACTTATCAAGCTAATAGTGAAACAAACAGTTTAGAAAAGTTAAAGAGAAGGGCGCCTGGGTGGCTCAGTCATTAAGCGTCTGCCTTTGGCTCAGGTCATGATCCCAGGGTCCTGGGATCGAGTCCCACATCGAGCTCCCTGCTCAGCGGGAAGCCTGCTTCTCCCTCTCCCACTCCCCCTGCTTGTGTTCCTGCTCTTGCTGTCTCTCTCTGTCAAATAAATAAATAAAATCTTAAAAAAAAAAGTTAAAGAGAAAATAGCTGCTTCAAGGAGAGTTTTATATTGGTAAAGAATATGGGATTGGTTTTTTTAAGCCTTCTAATGAAAGGAAGCAATCTATGAACATTTCACTGAACAATAATTTGACATCTGTCTTTCACTTTCTTCAAGATTTTTTTTTACTATTCCAGACCTCTGTTGTTTTCCTTAGATTGGATTGTGTATATTCCTGTACTTCAGTCATCATATATTTAGGCAGTGTAAACTGTACTAGAATTTCATCTTTTCATTTAGCCTGACTTGCTGCTTGTCAACAATGTCTTGAAATACTTCTATTTGCTTGATGAGAATGAGTTTCCCTTGGCTTACTTTTTCTGGGCCTTTTTCCTTCCTTCTTCTACTGCTTGTATATGCTTTGAAAATAGAGAACAGGTCTTTTTTTTTCTCTCCAGCTTTATTGAAATATATTTGATATGTAACATTTTGTAAGTTTAAGGTGTACAACATGATGATTTGGTACATGTATATATAGTGAAATGATTATGATAAGGTTAGTTAACCAGGCCATCTCCTCCCATAATTACCTTGCGGTGTGTGTATGGTGAAAGCACGTAACATCTACTCTCTTAGCAACATTGAAATATATAATCAGTATCCTTAACTGTAGATGTCAGGCTGTACATTAGATCTTCAGTGTCTCCATATGTAAGTTGTTCACAATGACTGTTCAATGATTCAGGTGGAATAATATAAGGGCAAAGGTTAACTTAAAACGATATGCTTTAATGTAATTATTTTATCTATGAGGGCATGACTAAGGACTTTATGAACTTGTTCATCTTTCTCATCACCTTTCTGAGTTAAATTAAAGCAATATTTCCATACACATTTTATAAGGTATTTAGAAAAGCAACATTTGTGATTGAGGATGTATTTGACTTCTTAAAAAATGCTACTTTGTTCCTCTATGTTCTTCATTCTGTGCTTTCTTTTTTATGTAATTGTCACTCAAAACATTTAATTATATATATATATATACATTTGTTTCAGTAGAAAGTTCATTGAATCTGTACCTTTTAAATGCAGATTACAGCAATTACTCCTCAATTTCTTACACTATCTAAATTCTTAAATCTTGCCACCTAGCCAAATCTTAAAGCTCAAAACCATTATTTCCTTTTCCTTGAACAGTAAAATAACAATAAAACCTAAGAGCAAGAAGAATGAAAGAGATAGAGGTGATTATATAAGACATCTTCTAATGTGCCTTAATCAAGGCAAAAGTAGTTTTTTCCACTTGCTAATTTACATGATAGAAATTGATCTTTAATGTTTTTCAGGATCCTGTTGGTTCCTATTTGTCAAAAAATTTCTAGCCCTGTAACTATTCTAACAAAATTCAATTATAGCTAAATATTTTTGTTGTCTCTGTAATTTTAAATATATTTCACCTATTTTGTCTCCCTCATTCATATCCAACTTAGCTCTTCCCTCTATGATATTCATACAATTTTAGTATTTTTACTTTTCTCTCACATATATTCTTAATTTCTCATATCCATCTTACTTTACATAAATTTTTCCACAGTTGTCTCTCCAAATTGTCATCTTTATTACATTTTGTATCGCTGCCTTATTTTATCCAGATCAATTTTATCCAGATCAACTTCTTAGCGCCTTTCTCTTCTGTAAGGGATGCCCAAACTTCCTCCCCACATTTTTAAAAAAGGTATTTTGCCAACCACTGGGATTACATCTTCCTGCAAATATATGATTTTGAATATTAGGTGAGATGGAGAGGTGAAGTTCCCTTCGAAGGTTTGGATTACTGGAGTGGTTGGTAGAGACTCAATCCTCATTCAAACGCCTTACCTGGATAGACTCTTCTAAAAAGCGGAAGGTAGATTGCTCCATCAGAGACTCTAGCACCAAGTGGGATGTTGGGAATATTAAAAATGCAGAGTGAGTGTGTTGTGTAGAAATGGACATACTTAACTTAATTTGAATTATCCATTTCCTTATGTTTTCCTAAGTGTCTTATTAACTAATAGCAGGTTTTGATATACTATGTGTGAGTGATTCCCATCACTCACTTCAACAGCAATAAATCTATCATGCAGCTTCACAGATTGCTCTTGTCTAAATCTGAAGGCAGACATTGGTTATTCAGCATTCGGTAGAGTTTTATCCAAGTCTACCATACGCAAGGCCATTTATGATTGATGACATAACTAAAAGCGGGATTTGAATGTTTCAAATCTACCAACTCGACACACTTTTTAAAGAATAGATTGCCTGTCGCTTTTCCTTCTCCTTTCACTTTCTGCCTACCCCTGCTTTCTCCTCCTTAAGGACATGCTGATGTTCCATCAAGCCTTAAAGGTCTAACTGAAAATAAGATGATGATTCTCTTTTACCCTCTCTCACATTAATGTTCAATACCTATATTTTACAAGAAAAACTGCCACAAGAAAGCTACATGTTTCTTATGTCAGGAGTCATTGATTGTTTCTTAGGTACTACATCGTCTTCCTCTATGCTGTAGTTATACATCTACACAACCTACATCATATTTTTTTTATTTTATTTACAATTCCAGGAAGAGAAAGGAAGAAGTCAATGACACAGTTAGAGGGCTTTGGAAAACTGGTTCATACAATCAATGGACAGTCAGGCAGACAGACGGGACAGTCAAATGTAAAATTAGAAATATAAAGATCAGAAAAAGGACAACCAGGTTAGAGAAGGGCCACCTTCTTTAATTGAAGCTAACAACTCATTACTGATATGATTAAGGTGCCTCCCAGAAGTCATTAATAAATGTAAATGAAGATGGAAATTTTTTAAATTTTAATATGAAAAGGGAGTATGTTAAAATGAGAAAAAATGTTATAATAACAGGTACAAACTCAATGATGATGATCATCAAAGAGCCTGGGGGTGGGTGGAAACAGAAGTTGAGGAAGAACATATTGGTATGTCTCCAGCACAGTGCCTAGGCTGAGTATACTTTAATGCTAAGTAATCAGAAATATCTCAAAGTTTAGTGTCTGAAATTCATTAGACTACCATGTTTGATAGAATCACCTCCAATGAAAATTCTCAATTCCTTTGAACTGATTCTGTATTTACCAAGCTACTCTCTATCTAGGGGAAAAAAGATCCTGAAAGAGCCTATCTAAAAAGAAATGTACATGACCAGTGTTGATGTTTCCCTTAAATATGTTTAGTGTGCCAATCAATCACTGATTTTCAGCTTTATTCAGGAGATTGATTTGCAGGTTTGTAGCGAATTTGTTTATCAGGACCTAAACAAAAAGACTACCTAAGTAGCAAGTAGAGATTGAGTATAGAAATTCAAATTTCTTTCTCTGCTATGTCATCATTATCTCTGTACTTGTACTTGGGAGCCTTTGACTTTAACACCTCAATTGCTTTATATTTTTATTATTATTAAGTCCCTCTTCACCACAAGTGATGCTATGAATTCTGGTATGAGGGATAACAATACTTTGAAATATATGAAAAACTACGTAAAGCAAGAAATTGTGGTTGTTCACATATTTAACCTTGGGAAATATAATAAAATCGAATCTCTAACTATGCAAATGTGCACAATAATGCAAAGTCTAACGATACATTCTTCTTAAATCTGTCTTGGCAGAGCACACCATGGAGCTCTGGAACCCTGATAAGACTTCATAACAAGAAAGAAATGTTGAAAAGAGGTAAGGAAGTCCTTAGAAAAAACAGTCACCCTTGATTCTTGTATAAGAAAAAACAAAGGAGGCAAAAGCTAGGAAAATTTGGATTCTCATGAACAAAATGTACACTAGGGGTTATATCACCTTTCCTTTGCTTCCTGTGCACTCTGCATTCATCTAACACTATGACTCTTTCTTTCATCATCTAAGCTTCTAGGGACCATCTAGAACGCATGGTCCATGAATGCAATGAACTTATTTTACTCATCAGTGTATATGCTGAACCAATGAAATAATAAAAAAAAAACCTAATATAAAATTCAATTAATGTTTTTGAACAAATGCCGATTAAATTTAGTCATGGTGCTGAAGCCAATGTTTTCCACTCTAATCCTTTGCAGCCACTCCTGGAGATCAAAGGAAATAATGCAAACATGAGTTTGCACAGCAGTTGAGAAAGATCATTGAGATATTTTAGCAAATGCTCATTGTTTTCCTATTATAATCTATTTTTTCTTCTTTTAATCCTCCTTAGTGGCTGCATAAGAGGTAAACTAAACTAAATTATTCAGATAGTACCACTTACAGATTTATCTTTGATATTACATTTTGCATTTGAAACAAATTGGTAGGAATAATATTATATAATAGAATAACATTACTTATGTGAAATCACTTTCTTTGAAAGGAAAGAGAGACAACAATATATCTATACAATTTAAGATATCCCTATTCTATTTCTAGTAGTCTGACATTGAGAATGTTATTTAATTTCTATATTGCCACAGTTTCATCACCTATAAAATCAGAATATTAATATTCCCTATTTCCCATTGTTGGTAAGTTTATTAAAGGAAATGAACTCAATATACATAAACCACATTACACAAGAGATGGCACAGAGTGAGAGCTTAATAAATATCAACCACTTTAGAATTATTGTCTATTTGTTTCAGAGAATAAGATCAGGTGGATGATGGGATTGCCAGTAACTTCTAAGTACTTGTATGTGCTATTCTGCATTGTCTAGCTGCCCATGGATTATTCCATAATCAGAAATAAGCTATTTTAATTTTGAGATAAATGACTATATTTTAAGAGATATGCTATTGAATTTTGCATAATTCTACAACTCACTTGAATCAAGTCACTTTTTCTTTAGCCTTCAGTACTACTCTGAACAGTTTAAGGCTTCTCTCTGAAATTTGTTTATCCCAGTTTCCTTTGCTTCAGTAGCGTTATCACTCAAATTAAAAAAAAATATCTAAATTCATCAAATTTCTACTGAAGACCTTTGTCTATAAAAAAATGCCAATTCTATGGGATCATTTTTCTCTTTCAATTCTTTATTATTGCTAAACATAATAATTATAAAATTTGTGTCTGATACAAGAGTATTCATTTATATAATTATGAACTATTACAGGAGAAATGCACCTGATTACTAAATTATTTTGAATTTTTGAAGTTACATAGTAAAAACGAATGCAGCTCTGTTGGGGCCAGGGCTGCTCATTATTCATCTTCATATTCCCAGCTTCTAGCACAGAGCATGATAAATGAAGTATTTAAATAAAATTTGCCTAAATAAATAAATCAAATTTGCCAAGAAAGTTCTCATTTCTATGGTTCCCTATAGTAAAATAAAATTTGATGATTCAAAGAAAAAAAACATCAAAAGTGAAGCAAGTCATTCATGCCATTTCTCACGTATTTTTATTGTGCCAAAGTCAAAGGTAGTACTCAGACCATAAATAAAAACAAAAACAAAAACTATGTATGACTCAGTTTTAGCCTTAGCATCAAAAGGTCCATGGCATTAACTAATTAGTTAATTAATAATATGTTCTTCCTAAAATGTTTAAAAATATTTCCTATATAGTAAGTGTTGCCATGTCTCAGTAAAAAACAATAAAATAAATTTTTAAAAGGTGACATAATTGTAGATGTATTCAGAAATTGATGGAATAACTACATGATTTGTACAAAAACCTACAATTTTGTTTCAATGTGTAGCTATCAGGATGGGCCTTATAAGTTATTAAGAACAACAGAGTTTTAAGGGCTTAAACATCTAGGAAATACATGGAAGGGAAAAAAGAAGCCAAGTCTCCAGGAAAACCCCTACTGTCGTGCCAAAGAGAGCAAACAACAAGGCATTTGCCAACTCATAAATGCTGCAAAAGCTCCCTAACTAGCATTATTGTTTCTTCATGATAAAGTCACACTATCTTTTCTACATGAGCTTGGAAACATTACCAAACTCAAAAGGAGCTTGGGTGGAAGGATCGCTCCTGAGAGCTTTCACCTATTTCCTGTTGCTAAGGAAACCACTTCCTTTATCCATGGTCAGAATAGCAGGTTCCTTTGAATCCTGCCTTTCAAGCTCTATTTTTTAAAGCAAACATATAGATATATAATCCATTTTTTGAAATGTACGCCGATTTATAATGTTTCTACTATCTGGAGAAGAAGTTTCATCCAATTAAAGGTAATACATACACCTGCAGATAGAAACGTTGGAGATAGGCAACTTCTTTTTGTTGTTTTATATTTTGTAAAATCCACAGTGGTTTCCAATCCACAAAAGAGTCTGTAAATCTAAGATATTCCTATGGCCTGTGAATATGTATCTCTCAACATTGGCTGAAATAATTTATAACTTTTGATATTTGATAGAATTGGGAGCAACTATGTTTCATTACTCCATAGTGAAAAAGTTATTATACATTAACTTGATTGCTTGGAAATTCTTTATTGAGACAATATGTGCCTTCTTCTTCGTCTTTTTTTTTTTTAATTTAAAAATACTGTGGCAACGTCCCAAGTTTGCTTGTTTAAATATTTTGTGAAAGGATTAGCTCAAATGCTAGATTTCAGCAAATTGGCTTTCAAAGACAAAAGATGAGAACTGGAGTTCCATTATACCGCAGTGACTGCTGTGTATTTTTGCCAGCCATTAACAACAGCATATGTGGACATTGGCCATAAATACTAGCTGATTTCATAACTTGGATTGTAAATGCTATAATTATATGTTGTAATTCACATTGTACAACTGAGAATCATAGCCCAGTCCACAGCTTTATTACAACATTCTCATTAATGCCCTGTTTATTTGAGATCTTTCAAAGAATTCCTTTGAGCACCCATCATGATATTTTTAATTATACTCCTTATATCTCTTCAAAATGTTTTGGATCTGTCTTACATGCTTTGATGTGCATAGTGCCTTAAAACCACAGACTATAAACCCAAATTATATCACCACAAAGTTAAAATGGTTTTGATTATTGTATCTATAAAATCATTTTCTTCACGTGTTTATAACTATTTGGTGATTATAGCCTCCGCTGAAAAAATTTGTTTTCAATTTCAGTTCTAGAGAAAAGTATACTCCTAGGCATTAAATTGACTTATTTAATTGACTTCTACAATTGTCTACTATTATGCTTACTTATTTTACTTGACTATTGCCTTCAGTCTAACAGCCATTGATATAATGCCACATTTCCTGCAGAGACAATGTTGTTTTATGCACAAAGAAAAATGTTAAAGCATAAACATGTTTTAATATCAAGGAGACTATGTCACTGACAAGAATAAGAATGCATGATAATTTAGTTAACTCACTCTTTTTTTTACATTAGATGTTCAATAAAGATATCTGTTCGGTAATGGTAACCATTAACTTTAATGCAGTAAAATTGTGTGTTTATATTCACCTACTACAATTTTGGGGTGTATTCAGGGCTTCACACATCCACTTTTTATCATCTGGTTAAGGAATTGATTTAAAATTTCAATATTTGATACTATTTCATTCCGTAGAGACCCATATCCATTCTTATTTCACTAGTCAGTTATGTACTGGTACTTTGATTTTAAAAACAAAACAGTCGCTTTGGCTCATCAGTTTTCTATTTTGCCTCTGGTAGTATAATGTTCAATGGCTTTTGTTGGCTTATTGCACTTTAATTAGCATGATGCTGTGTGCCTTCAGTAGCATGCTGCTATGCTACCCTTAATTGAAATCTTTCTCTTGTGTCTGTGATCATTATATCACCTTGATGACTGAAACCGTTGCTCTTATGGACTATGTGGTAAAGTTGCATTAGCCCTTTGAAGCTGGGGAATTTGATTAGCAGGATCAGATGAGCTGCTAGAGGGTGTCTGACTCTTAGCTCTAGTATCTTCAAATGCATTTTACAAATTACCTACTTACCTTAATACTATAAATATGCAGATATTACATACCACTTACTGTAAAAAGTGAAATTTTACAGTGGAAAATTCTTTCCTTGCATACACTTTGATCTAATGGTCACAGCATCAGAGTGTTTGATGAAGATATTACTTTCCATTTTGAACCCAATGGAAAATAGCTTTAAATGCAAGGAAAGGTGTATGAAATCATCTTTCTTATCTATCCCCCTTTCTTTTGATTCTAGAATATTTACACAACATACTCTAAGTCGTTGTTTCTCCCCTTGTGCGTTTTCTCCACTCTTATTCTAACACATCAGGACACATTATTTTTAAGGATCCTCGGAATGCCTCTGTAGGAATGATCGGGCCAGACATTTCTTACAATTATATCAAAAGGAAAATCATCAAAGGTAGAAAACAAACATTTTAAAGAACATGCAGTATTCCTTTGTCAAGATAAGGATTTTACCTCCCAAAAAATGCATTAAATTGGAACACGAAAATAAAAAAAACAAAAGCAAACATTATGTACCTTAAAGATGATATGCACAAAAGTAATCATGAAGCAGAAACCCAAGAGTTTAAGCACAGCTGACCACCAAGGAAGATTGGAAAATTATGGAACAGGAGTAGTTTGCAGACTGGTAAAAGATGATTTTCAAAGATACACAGGGTCTAGAAATAACTGCTTCCCCTCAATTATTAATTTTTAAAGTAGATAGAAAAATATGCAGCAAAGAGGAACACAGTGTGGCTGAAGGTAAATTGTCCCCTTTCTTCAACAAAGCTTAAGCAACATATAATCCATTACATTTTGAAGAATTGAACTTGGTCAGCAAACAGCTGGGCCATTCTCATGACCTGAGGGTGGCCAATAGGTCCAAAGTTCTGGCCCTTTGGGACCCTGGGTGACCAAGTTGGAACTTAAGAGCAGGTAGCAGAAGTAAATCCTGAAGTAAAAAGCCTAGAAATAAATAGGCTTAAAGTCAACTATATTCTTTGATGATATGATTGCGGGTGATTTCCTTCTTCTCTGTGATCATTTGTATAGTACAAGTTTTATACAATGAACAGGCATACTTAGTTATATTTTTCTTTAAGTTGATAAGTCACTCATAAATAAAAGAGTGGCCCCTAGAAGAAACAGCCCTACATTTTCACTGATCACGTCTTTGTAAGGAGAATTTGTCAGATGTATAAACCAGCTAGTAATACTAACTAAAGTATTAGTTAAAAATTGCACATGTGTGATGTAGCTACAATATGCATGACTTAAAATTTTATGTTTCACTTGAGTGTTTTAGATGTATGTTGTGTGAAAAAGAACATTGCCAAATTTAACATGTTAGCTATCATATACAAGAATGCAGTGAACTGGAGCGCCTGTGTGGCTCAGTCGTTAAATGTCTGCCTTCGGTTCAGGCCATGATCCCAGGGTCCTGGGATCGAGCCCCACACTGGGCTCCCTGCTCAGCGGGAAGCCTGCTTCTCCCTCTCCGACTCCCCCTGCTAGTGTTCCCTCTCTCACTGTGTCTTTCTCTGTCAAATAAATAAATAAAATCTTAAAAAAAAAAAAAAAGAATGCAATGAGCTGTTTGTGAGAACTTGAACACTTTATGGTTCATCCTTTGTGGTAAAAGTGCAAAAATATTAGTAAATAAAATAACAATGCAGATAAACCTTGCCCATCTTATCTGAGAGAATATAAACTAAGTTTTAAAAAAAATTACACAGGAGAGCCTGGGTGGCTCTGTCAGTTGAGCGTCTGCCTTTGGCTTAGGTCATGATCCCTGTGTCCTGAGATGGAGCCCCGCATTGGGCTCCAGGCCGGCATCGGGCTCCAGCCCGGCACTGGGCTCCCTGTTACGCAGAGAGCCTGCTTCTCCCTCTCCTTCTGCCTGTTGCTCCCCCTGCTTATGCTCTCTCTCTCTGTCAAATAAATAAATAAAATCTTTAAAAAAATTAAAAAATAAAATAAATTACACAAATTTGTCCATTTATATTTATAAAATTAAAGACACAGAATATTATAATATATACATGCATATGTAAGTATATATCTGTTCTAAAAATAAATATATTAGGACAATTAATAAAAAAATGCATATTAGGTTGAAACACATGAAACTGTCATCTTTGTAGGTCAAAAACTATTGCATACCAGTCTGTGTGGATATATTATAGGTTTGTTATTTAAAGAAAACCTGGTTTCTGCTTTTACAAAGGAAAACATATCATGATTTTCTTGCTTTGATAAATGGATATTATAACATATCAAAAATTCTTACAGTTTTATACACTAGATCTAATAATATGTTTGCAATTATTTTTTAGAAATTAATATTCTGACAAATTTGAATATACTAAACTCAAAATATAGCTAGATGGACTTAGAAAATTGTTTTTAAAAAAGATAAATTATTAAGGTTCCTCCAAGTGAAACATTTCCAAATAAGAGAAAACAAATAGTTTTTTTTTCTTTTGGATAAACTAATGCTCATTTAATATTTTAAAATTTCTGTTTAAGATCTCAGAAAAATCTTAAAACTTACTTCATACCTGAGTCATGAATCTTCAAGTCCTAAATTGCCAAACATATAATAAAGGAGAAATCATGTTGTACAATTCTAAACACCTTAAATTAGGTTAAATAATATGAAATTGGCTATATCTTGTCATTTGGGGAGCATACACATACACCAGTTTGCTAACGTAATTGATGGACATGGTAGGAAGTGTTTCTGAGTAGAATGAAGAGGCAGGGATGCCAAATGTATACAAAAAAAGAGACTATGCCCCAGAATTCAAAAACCTTTATGTGATGAATATTAGTTGAACTTTGTGAAAATGTCAACACTTGAGCATTTTTGGTCCACTAGTGTTGCAATTTCATATGGTTTAACACAATATAAACAATGAGATACATTTTGAGTTGGAATAAAGAGCAGATGTATTTTCTCAGTTTCTTCATGTCATATGTTCTTGTACAGACATCTATGGGACGTGAAGAGGTGGCTTTAGAAAAAAATGGCAAGACGTAAGTGAAGTATAATAAACCAAAACACTGAGCCTTATAGCGAGGAACTGAGTTCTGATTTGTGTTTTGACGGAGAATAGTTGTGCAAGCTCACATAAGTGAGCACAATGTCTCTGAACTTCAGACCTGTCTTTTTAATCTATAAAATGTTCCTGGTAATTTGAGTAAAAAAAAAAAAAATGTATTAATGTATTGATCTCTCTTATTCTCAGTCTATAAAAAAGCTCTTTAAAAAAAGAAAATGTATGGGTACCTGGGTGGCTCAGTCCTTAAGCGTCCGCCTTCAGCTCAGGTCCTGATCCTGGGATAGAGCCCCGCGTCGGGCTCCCTGCTCCGCGGGAAGCCTGCTTATCCCTCTCCCACTCCCCCTGCTTGTGTTCCCTCTCTCGCTCTCTCTCTCTCTGTCAAATAAATAAATAAAATCTTAAAAAAAAAAAAAGAAAATATACAGTGTTTTTCTGCCTCCCAGGACCTCCTCTCTTTAACTCCTAGTAAAATCAAATCTTTACATTTCTAATTCAGGGCTTCCTTGTCCCAGGAGTTTCAAATATCTTTTGTATTTGTCAGAAAAAAAAAAAAATGAGATTCTGGAAGGCAATCTTCATGAAAACTTTCTTGTGAGCCTAGGTCCATATAGGGGTATTCAAGACTTTCCTGCTGGGTTGATTCACAACAAAACTAATGAAGCTAATGCTTCAGGATCTCATTTGCAAACTGTTCTTTCGTTATACATTTCTTTCTTTCAAGTGGACTTTGGTAGTCAAGGGAGTGGCATTTTTGAGATCTCGCTGATTTTATTTGGGGATATTTTATTCTGGTTTAATGGGACATGTGAGTGTGGTGGTGTCATAACCGAAATAAGCAAGGAAAGAACTATCTGGCAATGTAAATATTTTTTTAGGGTCTCCTACCAAAAGTGTGTTGGCAAAGGGGGAGAAATGTACAGAAGTTGGTCTGAGGAAACTTCTTCTATTCATCAGACATGTAATATTTTAAGTAGAAGATTTGATTTTTGTACAAACCCAACATTATGGAGGTACTTTCCTGTCAAGAATACACATGCTTAAACAACATATACAAGTATAAATACAATCCATGACACATTTTTACAGATAGACTCTTCATTGAGGGAATCACACGTGAAAAAAATTTTTCAAATTTCCTATTTAAGACTTCAAATTGCAATATTTGCAATTTTACAAATCATGAATCTATTTTCATGTGATAGTGCCTATTTTATACATTCCAACTATCAATGATAAAAAATTAATAGATCAAAATACATCTCTGTAATTTGACAGAAACTTTTAAAATTGTGTATTTTAAAAGTGCCCATTAGTTTTTATATTAGGAAGGCTTACAAATAGGAAAAAAAATGTCCTTAAGATATATTTTGTGTGTATTTATTTTGTGTGTATTTTCAAGAAATAAAAAAAAATATCTTTAATTTTTTCTGAGTAGGAAAAGAAAAGTCCAAAGAAACAAATAAATTTTAAAACAAAATGGGACGGACTTGTGGTTTCCAATCCAGCAGACAAGGAGCTTAGAAACTGTCACTCCCTCCAAACAAGGGAAAGCTAAAAAAAAAACTGAAAAATAGACAAGTCCTCTTAGATTTATCACAAAAATGAGGTGAGACTGGAGATGCAGGCAGAGACAGAGAATCACAACTTACTGGAGTAGAAACCCACAAGCAAAACCCTCCATGGGAACCAGTCCCTGTCTGGGTGGGAAAACTTGAACTGTAATTGACAAACTGCTGGAGGCTCAATGCGATCAAGTCTCTTAGTTCAACTCCAGAGGACCCCGTCTTGGAGGGAAGTGGGGAGATGTATGGGCACTCTTGTGAATTTTACCTCCAGGAGTTCAACTTTGATCTCACATTGAATATTGAAGAAAAATTCCCTGGTGCTTCCAGCAGGAGGGGAAAAAAGTCCAATCTGGAATGCCCAAAGGAGTTCTGTTCTAGATTACAAGGCCTGCCCTCAGGAGAAACGATTTTCCTATAGTCTAACAGGAAAGTGCTGGGGTCTTATCAGAGCCTAAGTGATCTAGGGGAAGGGAAAACCCCAACACAAGCTGTTGTCATGTCCTACCGAAGGGAGGGAGGGGGTGAATGAGAAGCCCTAGTGAAGTTCAAGTCCAAGGGCACAGGCTCACTAAAGGCCAAGATCTAATTATTAGACTGTAAAATGTTTCCTCTACCCTCATGCTTTACTACTACATTACTAAAGACCTATCAGTTTTCCTTTTATATAGCACATCATGTACATATTAAAAAAAAAACAGACAGTAAAAAAGGCAAAAAATCAGTTTGAAGAGACTGAAACATGTATCAGAATTAGTCAGTGATGTTAGAATTATCAGACCAGGATTTTTTTTTTAAACTATGAATTATGTGCAAACAACTTTAGTGAAAAAAAGTATACAACACATAAGAATAGATGAATAATATAAGCATAAAGATAAAAGTTTTGAGAAAGAATAAAAAAGAAATGCTACAGAACAAAAACAGCATAACAGAAATGAAGAACGCCTTGATGGGCTCATTAGTAGACTGCACATGACTAAGCAAATAATCTTTGAGCATGAGGATAAACCAGTAGAAACTTACAAAATTGAAAAGCAAAGAAAAAAATGAAAAGAAAAAAACCTAAAATATCTAAGAATTGTGAGACAATAACGAAAGATGTAACATACACATAATGAGAAACCAGAATGAGAAAAACAAACACACGCACAAAAGACAAAAAACAAATAAACAAAAACCTGGGAGCAATATTTGAAGCAATAATGACTGAGAATTTCCCCAAATTAATGTCAGACACCAAATCAGAGATCCAGGAAGCTCACAGAACACCAAACAGGAAAATGCTCCGAAAACTACACTTAGGCACATCATGTTCAAACTTTAGAAAATCAAAGATAAAGAACAGTATCTTGAGAGAAGCAAGAGAAAAAAACACAATGAAAACAAGTTATATTTTTTCATTATTATCCAACTCAATTACACTTCCACCCACACTTAAGAGAAGTCACTGTCATGGGGCACCTGGGTGACTCAGTTGGTTAGGCAACCGACACTTGATTTCAGCTCACATCATGATCTCAGATCATGAGATGAAGACTGCTGTCCAGCCCAGTCAGGATCCACACTTAGCGCAGAGTCTGCTTGCGATTCTCTTCTCTGTCTCCCTCTCTTGTCCCTCACTCCCCCACCCCCGTGCGCATGTTCTCTCTCTAAATAAATAAATAAACAAATAAAATCTTTAAAAAAAAGAGCGAGAGAAGTCACCATCATTGTGTACAATAATATTGTTTGGTAACTAATTTTCCTCTACTAGTATATTGTAAATGCTAACTCTAACATAATTTATAAACATTGAGTAATATTTTCATATTGATTCTAACGCTAATGACATTATTACTCATCTTTAAGTAAACATTTACATGTTCTAAATGATTTTATATTTTAAAGAAATTCATTTATGACTGTACAAAAAGATTTTTTTCGATAGTGTTCAAAAAAATCGTATTTTTCGGGCGCCTGGGCGGCTCAGTTGGTTAAGCGACTGCCTTCGGCTCAGGTCATGATCCTGGAGTCCCGGGATCGAGTCCCACATCGGGCTCCCTGCTCAGCAGGGAGTCTGCTTCTCCCTCTGACCCTCTTCCCTCTTGTGCTCTCTCTCTCTCATTCTCTCTCTCTCAAATAAATAAATAAAATCTTAAAAAATAAATAAAAAATAAAAAAAATACTATTTTTAAAAAAATACTATTTTTTGAATACTATTTAGTATTTTTACTCAAAATACTATTTTATGTATTCAAATAGTTCAAAACTAAAAAATAAAATTTAAAAACTACATATTAAACATAATTAAAGGTCTTATTCAAAGCTTATCTTAATCCTCCTTGCAATCAACACACACATTATTAGCTTCTAAGCATATACTAAAAAGGGGGAATGGTACCTAAACTATTAATATGTATAATACTATCCCTTTTTACACTTAAAGTTATGTCTTTCAATTTTTATCATGTATTTCTGTTTATTCATTCTGTTTTACAGATGCATGGAATTTTATTGTATGGATATGCTATAATTTATTTAATCAGTCTCCTGTTGGTGGACACTTAGGTTGTTTTCAATAGTTGTTATTATGAAATGTTTCAATGAGTACCTTGCATATATGCATATATATTTTATTTTATTTGTGCAAGATATGTACCTAATAGATTTGTGTTGTGTCAAAAATCATATAAATTTATTGGGGCACCTGGGTGGCTCAGTCGTTAAGCATCTGCCTTCAGCTCAGGTCATGATCTCAGGGTCCTGGGATCAAGCCCCACATCGGGCTCCCTGCTCAGTGGGGAGCCTGCTTCTCCCTCTCCCTCTCCACCTGCTTGTGTTCCCTCTCTTGCTGTCAAATAAATAAACAAAAATCTTTAAAAAAAATCATATAAATTTATAATTTGGTATACTGACAAATTGTCTTCCATAAGTATTGTACCAGATAATACTATAATTAGCAATGTTTTGAGCCTGATTTCCCAAAACAGCATCTGTGTTATCAAATCTTTGAATTTTGTCAATCTGTTTGGTAAAAACTGCTTATTCACCATAATTTTAATTTACATTTGATTTTATTTCATAGGTTTCTTTTTTTTAATCATTAAATTTCATAGGTTTCAAACATTATATTTCCTTTTTGCAAACTCTTTGTAGATACTCTTTATTCATATTTTTCTCTTTGGTTTTTGGTCTTTTTCATATTAGTTAGCAAGAGCTCATTATATATTAAGGAAGTTTATTTGTAATGTGAATTGTGTTTTCTTTTAGATTTTCAATGATCTTTTGACTGCTTATGTAGTTTTTTTTTTAAAGAGTTTATTTATTTATTTGAGAGAGAGAGAATGAGAGACAGAGAGCACAAGAGGGAAGAGGATCAGAGGGAGAAGCAGACTCCCTGCTGAGCAGGGAGCCCGATGCGAGACTCGATCCTGGGACTCCAGGATCATGACCTGAGCCGAAGGCAGTCGCTTAACCAACTGAGCCACCCAGGCGCCCCTGCTTATGTAGTTTTAATTATTTATTTTTTTTGGTCATGTACAGAATTATAAACTGTGTAATCATGTAAAATGTCTGGATTTTGTTCATTTTTAAAAATCACGATAATAGTCGGCATTCTTATATTTTTTCAATATTAGTGGGATGCCTGTAGTATAACCCTACTAAATTTGAGAGTTGGGCTTGGGACTGATACAATTATATTTTTTATTATATTAAGGAATGTTTTATTTATTATTGTTTCAGCAATTACTTTTCCTTTCATGTATGGTTGTTGAAGTTTATGAACTTGTTTAACTTGTAAAGGGATGGGCATATAATTTTAATACCACATTCTCTTTGTGAGGTTTTGTAAATGTATCACTTTATTGAAAAAAACTTGTTAAGTTTCCATACATTTGGTTCTGAAATTATTTTAATAGCATTACAATGATATTTTATTTAATGACTTGATGGCAACTCCTTGGAAATATATAATCTTGATTTTTTCAGGTGAAATTGATCCATAATAGCTTTCTTTATATTTTATATGGAAATTACTGAGTTTACACAGTTTTTATAAATTACATTTTCCTAGGAAATTATTCATGTCATTTGGATTTTTTTTTATTTTTTTGTTATTTTTTTAAAGATTTATTTATATATATGAGAGAGACAGAGAAAGCACATGCAAGTGGAGGGGCAGAGGGAGAGACTCTTCAAGCAGACTCCCTGTTGAGCGAGAACCCCAACACAGGGCTCCATCTCATGCCCCATGAGACCATGACCTGAGCTGAAACCAAGAGTCAGATGCTTAACCAGCTGAGCCACCCCGGCACCCCAACATTTGGATTTTAAAATGTAGTTTGAAAGAGATAAACGAAATATTTCTTATAATTTTTGATTATTTATTCATCAATTACAATCATATTTGCTTTTTCTATTTTTCTAAAATTCTCATACATTGATTTTCAAAGAATTCCCTTTAAAACAAAACAAAAATAATCAGAAATTGTTTTTGTTCTTTTCTCTTATCCTAATCATTATATTTATTTTTCTTTCTTTCGTTCTTTTTTCCTTCCCTTCCTTTTTTCTTACTTCTTTCCTTTCTTCCTTTTCCCTTCCTTCCTTCCTTATTTCTTGCCTTCTGCCTCCCTCCCTTTCTCTCTCTCTTTTTCTTTCTTTTCTTTTCTTCTCTTTTTTTTCTGTTAAATATATACAACTCTCATGGCCAGTTTTTGTTAGTAGTTTGCTCATCTATTCTCTTAGTAATGGTCAAAATGTATTCTGTAATTGCTTTTTCAAGAATGCCTAAGAAGCTAATTTTAACTTGTATATTTGAGGGACAATTTCACTGAAAATTTGTGGTCACCTTTTCCATGGTTAAGGCTCTTGTGGATGATTCTCCATTGTCTTCCAACACTGAGATTTTTATGAATAAATTTGAGATAATCCAGACATTTTACTCCTCCAAAAAAGTGATTTGGGGCGCCTGGGTGGCTCAGCTGTTAGGCATCTGCCTTCAGCTCAGGTCATGATCCCAGGGTCCTGGGATCGAGCCCCACATCGGGCTCCCGGCTCGGCGGGAAGCCTGCTTCTTCCTCTCCCTCTCCCCCTGCTTGTGTTCCCTCTCTTGCTGTGTCTCTCTCTGTCAAATAAATAAATAAAACCAAAAAAAAAAGTGATTTGATCTTTTCATCGAGATACATAAAAAATTGTTTTTATCTTCAAACTCTGAACACTTCATTAGGACATAACATGGTATGATCTATTCTGTGTGAATTTTAATATGTCTATTCAAGTCTTTTTTAATAATATAATTATATTTTAAAATATTATTCTGTCCTTTACTTAGGTTTTAATTTTTTCTTTTTAAATTTTTTAAATTTAAATTAAATTAACATATAATGTATTATTGGTTTCAGAGGTACAGATCAGTGATTCATCAGTTGCATATAACACCCAGTGCTCATTACATCACGTGCCCTCCTTAATGTCCTTCACTCAGTTGCCCCATCCCCCCACCTCCCTTCCCTCCAGCAACCCTCAGTTTGTTTCCTGTGATTATGCGTCTCTTATGGTTTATCTCCCTCTTTGATTTCACCTTATTTCATTTTTCCCTCCCATCCCCTACGATCCTCTATTTCTTAAGTTCCACATATGAGTGAGATCATATAATTGTCTTTCTCTGATTGACTAAGAGGGTAGGACTCCATGAAATAAATGTTGAATCTTTTTTGTTTCTTTTACCAACACTTTTTTCTTTTTCTTTTTTCATCATTTTGCTTTCATTTGTTTTTTTTTTAATTTATATTTGCTACATTCCTTCACCTTGATTTTTACAGTATCTATTTTTCCACAGGCCCTTTCTTCTTTATCTTCCTATCTGTAAAATGTTTTGTTTTCCTACTGTTGTATGTGAAGTTCGGTAGTTCATATTTTATCTCTTATCCCTTTAGTGGACTCTATTCCTTGAAATGATTACTGAATTAAATTTTTTAAACATTCATTGCAAAATGTTTGGTCATAGTTTTCATCTGCTTCAGGATAAGAACTTTTTCTAATGAAAATTTTATGTTCTTGTATTGCTCTTTGTTTTTACTTTTTATTACAGTATCCTTGTATAAATGGTATGGAAGATGGAGTTCTAAAAAGACCCTCAATGACCCATGCCTTTGTAAAACTTCTCTTCATAAGGGCAGATGGAACCTCTATCATACCTTTAGCCAGTCATATATGGCAAAGGTGAAGGAACTTTGCAGATAAAACTAAAGTTTCTAATCAGTTGATTTTGAGTGTAAGTGTGAGATTAACCTGGGGATGACCAAACCTAATCACTTAAGTCTTTCATAAGTGGACTGAACTCTTCTTGGAGATAGATATTCTCCTTCCGACTTTGAAGCAGTATGCTGTGCTATTGTGGGAGTGTTACATGTCTAGGACCTGAGTCCTGCCTGTAGGAGTTGAAAGTAACTCATGGACTACGGCCAGCAAGATAATGGGGAACTGAAGACCACAGAGTGCAGAGAATGAATTCTGCAAAACCTGAATGGTTTTGGAAGAGGGCCCCAAGCCTCAAATGAGATTGTATCCCCAGCTGACACCTGGTCTCAGACTGGTGTAATCTAGCTAATCCCTGCCCACACTCCTGATCAACAGAAACTGTGAGATAACCAATTTGTGTTCTAACCTGCTAAGCTTGTGGAACTTAGTTTTGCAGCACTGGAAAAATTAATACAAATGGCATGCTTGTTCTATATATGTTACTCATTATCTAATGTGCTTTATTTTTCTGCATGGCATTTCTAAGTCCTTCCTGAAGGCCCTTCTTCTTTTTATGATAACATAGAAACAGACTGCTTCCTACACATATGGCTCACCTCCATCACCTCTTGTATAGGCTTGAATCCTCTGCTTCTACGAAGAAACCTGGCTTCAGAAAACCTACCACCATCTGGTATTACCTACTACCATTTTCAGTCCAGGGAGTGCACCCATTATCAGTCAGCACTGCATGCCGTTTACACTTCAGGGGGTAGCCTTTTTCCTTAGGAAGTGTGATACTCTGGTTGTACTGTTAGAGTGACCATGATTGAACCATATTGCCACTCTCCACCTTCACGTCTTCATTTCATCTTGGGCAGCTGTTTTCTCATCTCCACTAATTCTGACTACCCTGAGTTGTCCTTAAAGAATATACCTGAAATCCCAAATTAGTGCAAATTGGAGTTATCAGAGATTTCTCCCCTTTATTCTTTTTGCTTTTTTGACACTATCCGGAAGGAGAGAAAGAGGTTGACTTAGGCAGTCAACCAGAGACGAATATGTTTGTTAATTATCATTGATAAATAAGCTTGTTAACAATGATTCTAAGTGAGGGCAAAGACTCTAATATTTTGGTTGGTATACATTATCACATATAAACACACCTGTCCCAGTTCTAAAACAATGCTATGTTACGATAAACACAGTTTCAACAACAACCGGCTCATTGAAACATATTTAAGTAACTTCTGATGTCTCTGTTGGCAATACAGAACAATGGTTTCCCCACTGCATCCCCTCCTTCCCTGCCCATCTGCCACCCCGTGACCACCCTGCAAATCTCTCTCCTTCTACTCCTCAACTCAGCCAGTTTTGTAGTTTTCTCAGAATTATCTGCTCCTTGTAGCTTTCTCTGCTTCCTGATAATAATTCTAGACTTCCTTGCATCTCCTGTTCTTCCCCACTGCACATTTCCTTGACTCTTCACAAGAGAGACCAGAAAAAGAAGAAGAAAAGAAAAAGATAGTATTATTCATAATGGTAGAGAGTGAGAGAGGGAAACCTGAAATATGTGTCTGTTAATGATTTTGCCCATCAAGCATATGTTGAGTTTGTATACAATATTTTATTAGGTTTGTGATTTTTCTATGTATGTAACAATGACTTACTTCTGAATAGCACCTCCTAAGTGTATATTTCAAGTTATAGTCCCTTTTTCTTTCTCTATGGCTCTAGGTATTTTCTTATTTTTCTCTTTCTTGTATTTGCTCCCTTTGCCTCCAACTTTTACCCCCATTTCCAGTTTCATAAGTAATTCCTCACAGGTCTTTTGGTTTCTCACCCTTTCACCTCACAGTGCAAAATTACTCTTACTCCCCTCCCAGAAAATTACTTTCTCTTTCATCTTGTACCTTTGGCATTCATTTCCTGTGGGGTTTCATCACAAACAGCAGCAGGTAATGTTAACTGTTTAAAAGCCATGCAGAAAAAAAAAAAATCATGGGCATCTGTTGCCATAGCTGAAATAATTCATTCTGGGTGCAGCAATTTTTTATAAACAGATTTACATTAGTTTTCTAACTTGATAATTTATATTATCCAATATTGGCATATTAAAAAGAGGAGGTAACCTAAAACACACTAATAATTTTCTTTTGTAGGATTCTCAGCTACACTGGCAAGAATCAAAGTAGCCAGGGTATAACTTTGAAACAGAGCATGTTTTTATCAAGCAACAAATGTTCCAAGTACAATTCAAAATCTCATTTGACATGGAAGTCCCTTTCTAAAAACCCTTTCAGTCTCCAAAATCCTTTTGACTGTTAAAGCAATGTCCTAACACTGCTGGTTTGAGTTTTTTATGGACCATTAAGTTGAGTGCAAAAGTCATAAATTATCTGTAAAAGCTACCCAAATTATAGCTATCTGTGGTTTTTCGATAAAGGCCAAGAATGTGTTTTAAAAAACACACCCCATTGCATGGAAGACGGCCAGCCATGGAAAATATGTCTACTATTCTACTTGTTTAAAATTCTAAGTCACTTAAGTGTTACCATCAAACTCCTCTTCAACAAGAAAGTCCTCACCGATGCAGGTTTGCAATGCATATTGTCAATATTCTTATTACTTGTGTTCAAAAGAGTCTGCCATCTGAAAAAGGTAAACCTCCGCTTTAATTTTTTTCTGTCTTGAGATGATCCTCAAAAAGCATTTATATGTAAAAAAAAGCACAATTATTTTTTCAACTTCACAAGATCATAAAACTCCAATTTACCTGAGCTAAACTAATACAGCTGAATCTCATTAATATGCTTACCCAGAACATTCAAACATCAAAGACAGAAACATCTGCATTCTAAATCAGACTTTATTTTATTTAGGAAATAAAAATTATGCCGTTCTTTTCATTTTTATGTCTAACAAATTTCCTGGATCCCAGTGCTTTATGAGTTATGACCACAGCACTGTCAAGGCTGGAGACACTCGGTAGAGTCGATAGCAGCCTTTCTGTGCTAATTAGAATGAGAGATAAGAAGATTATTTTTTGTTTATCTGTATCACATTTAGGATATATCATAAATAGATTTAAATAAAAATATATATATAAATCTTAAAGTGACAATTTAAGTAGAATATGATATATTATTTACTTGCTTTTAATAGTGCATGGAACAGTGCTCAGAAAACAAAATTGTGGATTTTGCCCCTAAAACTACAGAAAACCATGATTGCTATGAATCTGAAAAGTGTAGCAGTTGTTTGCCAAGTCTGATTTCTCAGCAGAGGGATGTTTGTGTTTTCACACATGGAATACTGCACAGAGCACTGATCCATGCTTTGTGAGTATTACGCACACATTTGTCAGTAACTTTAGAACATTTATTTATTAACATGTCAATCGACAATAAGAACAATGAGGAGGCTTTATGAATACTAAATTGAAGTCAGGGCTTAGAGAAAAATGGCTGCAATTTTTTTTTTTCAGGATCATTGTCCATTTAATTTCTGTTTTTTTGTGTGTGGTGCACCTATTAACAATCATTGTGATTCATCCAAGCAGATAGTTGCAAATGTTAACTTTTTTTCTTTTCTTTTTTTTTTTAATAGCTTACCTTCTACTTTCTGCTTAATCTTCAGTTAAACTGATCCAAAAGCTAAAGAGGAGTAATGGGATTAAAAAAAAACTTTAATGCAAACAAAATCATCATATTTGTTTTTGGTAAATGTTTAATACAGAGGGAGGAGATAATTTTCTGAGCTAGTTTATATGATAATTTTTTGATAGGAAAATAATGTTTTAAAAGTACCCTGTAATATTATAGTTAATCAATTAGACCGTATAATTTTTTTCCAGAAAGGTCAAGATGATTCCTGCTGAATACTGACTTATTTCCAAGTAGATTATATGTATTTTGCTTCAAGAGTTGAATTCAAATTCTCTCATTGCTATATTACTAAGCATGTGACATGTATACCACCAAATACTGCCAGAGTTGGACATAAAAAAAAAAACTAACAGCAAGATCTCAAGTGGTTTATCATGTTCTTGAGAGAGAGAGAGATAGCTAATGGAAATTTCTGTATTGATGTATTGATATCAAAATTGAACCCTATCTATTATTATCTATCTATCTATCTATCTATTTATCATCACCTATCTGGTCCTATTTAAATATTCAAAATAACTCCTGCTTTTGAGATACCCAGTTATTTTATTATAGAATTGTAGTTTTGTTCTTGCTGTCTATATAATTTCACTAAAAAGTTGGAAATTTCATAAGAACCTTCATAATATTTACCATAAATAATAGGTATAGGATGCCAAAATCTCCTTGATAATTTTATAGTTTTTGTAACATACAGTTTATGTAACATACAGTGACTATGTGGAAACATTTCAAAAACAGTTTTTTGATAAATCCAAGGCCTTTGGAATTTTGACACTGCTTTTATATTTTGTTCAGAGTTCACATTTGTCCTGTTAACTAATTTATCTGTACAACCATACAATATTCAGCACATGCTAAACACTTGCTAAATGCTTATTTAGGAATATTAAAACAAAGGAATGAATCATGTATAAGAATAACTTAATTACACAATTTGTCTTCTATGTGTTAGTGTACATGAAGACATTTACAAGGTTGTATATCTTATTTACTTGTATCAAGTGTAACAGCGGCAACATAGACATAAAATCTTTGACAAATCCAAAGTCTTTATATGAGAAAAATCTTTGAATTCCAAATGTCAAAATGAGCAGGTATCTATTAAGAGCAAGGTACAAATACCATGTGATTGTAGGACACAGAAAAATGCAGGTATAGTTATCAAATACAGTGATGTAAATGCCAGTAGTGCTGGGTTTAATATGCATCCCCATCGAATGTATTCGATTTCCCCTCAGATACAGATGTGCTTACTTTGAAGAAGACAATTCATTTTCATATTCAAATTTTGTCTAATTAAAATGAATAAGACTAATCTTTTCATATTGCAAAAATCTGAGAAACATCATTTTCCTGCATTTTATGTTCTTTCAAATAACATTAGAAACAGTCTGTGCTATAGAACTATTCTGCAAAATTTTACTGCATGAAATCCACTATGAATTTGTTGTGACATACAAATCCCCAAAATTAATAATTAGAATCATGCTTCTGTCCTCTTTTGTTTTGTTTTCTCTCATCGAATGACCCGATGTGAACATTCTGGCCTAGTTGCTCTCCTTTTATGTTTCTTCACCAGTTTGATCAATGTGAATCATTTGGTGGTGTTAACAGTGATCTTTCTTTTCTTCCTAAACCGAATCACTCTTGTTATATCCATATAACACAGTCTTTCTGTTTTCTATTTGTGATCAATTACTCTTTCCTAGTTTTAAGGGCATTTCACCTCAATAAAAGAAAGTAACATTTATGAAGTATATAAGACAAACAAAAACCCTTACAATAAATACTGATGTAAACATAGTGCACGATATCTCCTCTCAGATTTTGTTATCAAGCAATCCTAACTCTGAGGAAAACACATTGAGCAGCCACCCCTAAACTTGGTTCTCATTTCAAGCATATGGGCTATAGATTTTTTTTTTAATTAAATTACTTTTTTACTGAAACTTGATTCAGACTTTTAGGGAATACCAAGAACATCCCTGTACAAACACAACCCACTGGAAGGCATTTGAAAACCTCTCCTCTGGTGGAGTACTACAGTGCTGTTACATGGACATGAACAGCCAGGGCTTGATTTGGCCTTCATTTGTTATTATTATTTTTTAAAGATTTTATTTATTTATTTACTTGAGAGGGAGAGAGAGAGAGAACATGAGCAGGGGAAGGGGCAGAGGGAGAAGCAGATACCCCACTGAGTGGAGAACTCCATGTGGGCCTCGATCCCATCTGGGCCGAAGGCAGAGGCTTAACCGACTCCGCCACCCAGGCGCCCCAATGTAGCCTTAATTTATAACAATGTGAACAATTGCCATTTACTGAGCATCATTAGGTACTCTCTGACTTCGGTGATAATTTTTATTTATTCATTCATTCATTCATTTATTTATTTATTTATTTATTTATTTGAGAGAGAGAGAGCAGAGGGAGGAGCAGAGGGAGAGAGACAAGCAGACTCCGCACTGAGCAGGGAGCCCCATGCAGCCTGGATTCCACCACTCTGAGATCCCATGACCTGCACTGAAATCAAGGTCAAAGGCTTAACTGACTGAGCCACCCAGGCACCCCTTCAGTGATAATTTTAAAGGCAGATATTGTTCTTCCCACTTTACAGATGAGGAAACAGATTGAGATATGTTAGGTTATTGCCTGAAATCAGAGTTACTAAGTGATAAAATCAGGATTTGTACCAAATCTTACAGACTCCACCGACTCTATTGTCGGGTTCTTTCACCCCGCACCCCCTCCCTCTCGCCTGCCACATTTATGAGGACTTTCTCATGCTTTAAAATAAAACACATTTATTCCATGACTTTCAAATATGTCAGTTATTAAAAATTTAGAATTGTGTCTTTATATATGCAATCAGTAATACTAGTTTAACAACATGAGGTTTTATTACATATTGCTTTACAGTATACTTGTTCACTGAGCAGTGTGGGTGAAGTCTGAAATGATTTTGTACTACTTCATTTTGCACTGTATCATAATTTATTTAACCATCCCCAAATTCATAAAGTGTTTTTCAAATTTTTCATACTTGCCCCCAAGTAATATCAGCAACAGAAAAAGATAATTTTGTTTGGAAACTTTTCTATGGTTACTGAGTTTTTAAATACTAAGAATGCTAATGAGGGGAGTTTTAGTTGCAGACAAATACAGCTGTGAACAAAGGATTTTACTCTTTTGGTTTCTTGCTCATTTTTATCATGACTTTCTCTAGCTATCTCTGAAATACTAATATGAAATAATTTGTTTAAGTTATATGTGTTAGGTTTGTTTTATAATAAATAATTAATGCAGTAGAAGAGTTTGTTAGCAATGAGGTTGTAATTCATATTGATGTTTCAGTTATATCTCCTGCTTCCTAGCAGACCTCCCCACACTCAGTGCTTAAAACAACCACTGCTATTTATTTGCTTATGATCTTGCAATTTCTCAGAGCTGTCTGAGACTCTCTTCTATGTAGTTTGGTTGTGTCAGCTAAACTAGGACTAGAGGGTCCACGTGTCTTCATTCAAATATCTGGTATCTCAGAGAAGATAACTATAATGGTCAGGAGTTGGCTGAAACTCTCTCTCTCTCTCCCTTGGTAGACTCTCATCCTCCAGCACACTTTTCTCTCCACATGTCCCACCAGCAAGGTGAGTTGGACTTCTTTACAGGAGAGTTGTTGTCCAAGATGGAAATGGTATAAGCTGGCAGGCCTCTTGGGTCTAAGCCCGGAACTGGCAAAGCATCATTTCCAATAGATTCTACTGGTCAAAACAAATCACAAGGGACAGCAAAATCCAAGGAAGGGGAAATAGAATTCACCTCTTTGTGGGAGGAGCAGAATATGTATATAGGGATGGGAGACATTTTTGGCAGCCACCTTTGTACAAGATCTATCACAATTTGTTAAGAAACGGGTTCATAGTCTTCAGTCATGTTAGTTGAGTAGTCTCAGGTAAATCATCTAACTTTCAGAATTCCAAGTTGCACAAAGAGTCTAATGTTAATCTTTCTTTCACAATGTTGTTGTAAGAATTAAATGAGATGATATATATACAACATTGAACACATTAGCAAACACATTGTTCGTTTCAATAAATGGAAATTATTATAAAAACATAACATGCAATTCCCATTAAATTCCACACTGTTTTAATATCATGCAGATTTGTAGAATTCACTGATTTCAGAGAATAGTCTGGATAAGGAAGATATAAGTATATCAAAATTTTTCATTTTCAGCCCTCAAAAAGTCTGTTTACACAATGGATTCCCTCCACATTTTATGTAATATCAAGAATAGTAGGGTTGAAAATTGCCACATGGAATTGGCAGAGACATAGCTGTTTAAAATACTTGCCTACATATTGCTTGGCCAGCATAATTGCTAAGTATTAAATTCAACCACTAAACTCTTTTAGATGGGTAACCATAAATAGAAGAATTATGAAGACTTTTTTTTAAAACCTCCAGACACTATTGTAAAATAGCACATCAGAGATTATACTAGCACTTTCCCATAAACCAACTGCTTCTTAATAAATTAATGTATACAAAGGATATGAAATTTTTCTTCTTGGTAGATATACATTACATCAGATAGGTTATATATTACATCAGAAGACTGAGGTCTAATAAAGTCAGTGTATCTATTAAAATCAATACATCTAATAAAGTCCGATAATCTATTAAAATATGAATGCACATTTTACTCTCAGAAATTTCTATTGTTTTTTTCCCCTTAGTCAAGAAGTCAAACCTTTGTTTTCCTTTGCTTCAGAGAAAACCAGATTAAAAGCAAAAGCTGCTTTAAAAACAATCTCTATTCCCATCTGTTAACAGCCACCCTTATTGAGAATTTTATGCTTCATGCCTTGAGTGGGAGGACAGAGAAAAGACCTTGAGTGAGGTGGGAGAGAGGAAAATTACAGCCCAAGTTGGGAAGCAGACAATGCCTGGATTTTCACACTTAAACTGAACCCTAGGAGCAGCTTGAGAGGAGAACTGATCCTGACTCTGCCCTTCTGTAGGGTCACGTTCTTAGAATGTCTATGATAGTCTAAGATGAGCTACTCTGTTACATGGACAAGAAGTAACACCGAGTTCCCTTAAATGAGAATTCACCATGAAGGAGTAGGGACAGTTTGCGTGACTTGAGTAAAAATCCAAGGCTTTGATGGTATTGGGGAAACACTGATTTTAGCTCAGTGCAGCTGAAGTTTGAGGGCCCCTCTGAACATGCAGACATGTGCTTGGGCATGATGGCTATATGTGTGATGTGGACTGAAGGACGGGCCCGGGATATGGAGCACCTTTCAGTTTGTGTGGGGAAACACACGAGAAGGCCATTGCTGCAGCAATAGGCGGTACCACACAGGACTGCGCCCACCCTCTCAGCAGCAATAATAAGTGTCTGGTCAGATTCTCCTTCTGGGTGCTTTGGAACAGGTGCCAAGCCTTTGCACCAAATAAGCCCACTAATGTTTTGATATTTTATTGGAAGCGTGTGAAGGCTGTCAGAACAAAATCACTGGACTCGATGCTAATAGGTTCTCAGGCATTATGTCAACCATATGAGGTGCTATGATATAATAAAATGAAAATATAATAATGAAAGTATAATCTAAAAATAGCATTATCAAATGAAGTATAAACAGGGACTCTCATCGAGTCCTATTGATAGGTACTCATTTTTATTTTCATTTCCAAGCTGAAGACACAGATATAACAGAAGTTAGGTCACTAGCTCAAGGGAATACACAATGTGGCAAAGCTAAAATTTGAACCCAAATTTTAAAAGCATCATGATCTATCACTTAGCTACCTTATAAAATTTATTAAAAGCTGTATCTCATGATGGTTAGACTTGGAAAACGCTTATTGATATCATGGAAAGAAAAAAGATGAACAAAGTTTTATACTTCATTTGTCAAAATAGGTAAATATGTATTCGTGTGTATGTGTGTGTGCAGTAAGAAACCAAACACAATGAGAAAGCAAGCTTTTTTCCATGAGACTCACCTCTTTATCCTTAGGCGATGGTACATCAGAGGCAATAAATATCTGAATTGCTAAATGAATGTGTGTATGCAGTTGTGTGTTACCTAAAAGTAAATACTCTCCAGGCAGACTGGTAGGAAAAATGCAAGCATGTTTTTATCAGTGTTTATATCTGGGTTATGGGATTGTGGATATTAGCTGTTTTTTTTTAATTTTTTTAACTTTTTTCAATGGGTGAATCTTGATCATAAGAATAAATATTTTAAAATATAAATAAAATGACAAATCTAACTTACAATAAATTATCTTATAAGGTAAACACAATAAAAGGTAGGAATGTGGATAAATAGTATGTGAAGAAAAGATCTGCAGTGCCACTTAACTGATTCTCATTGTGTTTAAGACCACAAGAACTTGCAGTGGGTATAAAATTCAACATATCTAACATGAGGGCCCTATTGAGCCAAATTCTTAATTAAACAGTATTAAACAAGTAATTTAGCCTAAAAAACATCCTTCACCTGTAAAATGGGAACATTAATGTTGACCACAAAGCGGGGGCACCTGGCTGGCTTAGTCAGTGGAGCATGCCACTCTTGATCTCGGGGTTGTGAGTTCGAGCCCTACATTGGGTGTAGAGATTACTTAAAAAAAAAAAAACTTTAAAAAAAAATGTTGACCAAGAAGAAACTTGATAGGGGGGTGGGGGGGGATTAGAGCTGTTTTTTACATTGTGTAGTGTAGTGCTGGCTCTCAATTACTGTTGTCTATTACTATTATTTACAACAAAAGTTAACTCTTCCCTTGAGCAGAAATACATGTGTATATTTACAATAATCATAGACTTGAAGGCCTCCATGAGATGTCCCCAGTCTTGAGCAAAAGAGTGAATTTTTTATTTCCTTAAGTATCGAGGTATATGTTGTTTCTGAATGTGCATTAACTACTGATTCAATATGTCTCACCAAATGAGGAATCTGAAAACCTGCAGGGTTGAGAGAATATGAAGAGCACATACTCCTCTTTCCTATAAAATACCACTTAAGAAATGTATCAGAAGTCAAAAGCCAGAAATAAACATTTATAAGAAGGCATGATCTGTTTGCATCATCACACATGGGAGTCAATGTCTCTGTTTCAATAATTAACAAGAGCCAAGGAGCTACATATGCTTATTTGAATGTTTAGTGCATTTATCTGACTGTGTTGTGATTTAAATATGCTCATGTGGTGTAATGCTTTATTTTACAAGCACTTATTTAATTGAATCTGACATTTCACATTCCTATGTATAAAGTGGATTGACTTGGAGTACGTGATTAATAAAATGCATCTAGCGTTTGCTCTATTTCCTAATCTTTTTTTTTCAAGGCAGAAAAGGAAATTAAATACCTCAAAACCTTTCACCTTTGTGATTTTGTAACTTATGCTTTAGAAGAGTAATTTTTTTAAGTTTAACCTTAGTTACTGTACTGTTCATATTAGCTACTGCTCACATATCTGTTAAGAAATAGAATATATGTTATATATATATAGATATATATCTATCTATATACCTATAGATTAACCAAATGCATATGGAATGCACCCATTTTGGTAGTTCTAAGTTGTAAGGTGCAGTGGTCTGACTTTGAATTTCTAAGATTTCAGGTACAATTGTACCCTAATTGCAGGATTGTGTTGCTCTTTTATTTCAAGCTTCAAGAATAATCAGAGATAATTATACCATAAAAAAGGAGACATTCTCTGTTAACAATATTACTAAATTTTGAACATACAATATGTTTCCTATCCAGATCCATACTTTCAAGTCCTTGAATACTTAAATTAATGGAATATTAAAGCACTTACTTGCTCTTTATATGTGTTCTGATTTATATGAGGGCTGCTCTAGAGTAAAGAGTGGCATCTTGCCTCAGAAATAAGAAGGATCAGATAAGCTCAGTAGGCATATAATTCAGAGTCAAGGAACTTCAACTTATTAAGAAACAAATAATTAAACCACAACAGCAACAACAGTGAGCAGCAACTAAACACAGCCAATCATATTTAAGTACATGGAAGCAAAACTCTAGTTTATTTTGGATAAGATGGACCAATGAATAGTATATTCTCCAGACTTTGTGCACTATTACAAACATCAAAAGACATCCTGGATTTCTGAAAATTAATTCCTGCTGAGAATAGTTTTATTAATTGTGGTTTATAATATGGGTGATGAAAAATTGATTTCACATGTACCAGAGCCACTTCATACGATTTCAGAAAGGACCAGGCATCTTTAACCAACTTTGCAAGGTGATGAATTCCATCCTTCTAGGTTTTCTTGTATGGAATGTCCTTCATTATCCTCCTCATCATCCTTCCGTAACCCAGGGCCCTGTCAAAGTTCCACTACTTCTGTGGGGTTTTCCTCACTTATATTAATATTTGACCACCTATCCCGGAACTTTCATAACACTTAATCACATACATAATGCCTGGAACATAGTCAGGACTCTATAAATATGGTTTTTTTTAAGTGAAAATAGGTAATTATGCTTTTGGAATACAGAAATAAAGTTATGCTTTGCAGACGGCAAATGCGATCTTGCTCAATAACTATTGATGACTGTCATGTGCCTCTCGTATGTTTCACTCAAAAGGACCCAATGTCACTTTTGTGGTTTTTCTGCCAAAAATACACAACCTGAATCTAATAATAAGAAAATATCAGACAAACCCAAATTGAAGGACATTCTAGAAAATACGTGGCCTTTGCTCTTCAAAATGTCAAGATCATGAAAGATAAAAAAAACCAAATTAATAGAAAAACTGAGAAATCGTTCTTGATTAAAGAATATTAAAGAGACATGAGAGCTAAAGGCATCAAGTGACTCTGGATTGGACCACAGATCAGATTTTTTTCCTAATGAGAGAAATAGTTATATTTGAATAAAGTATGCTGTTAGACGATAACATTATGTCAATATTTGTTTCTTGGTTTTAATAATTATAACTTTTATTTTATTTTATTTATTTATTTGAGGGTGAGCAAGAGAAAGCACAAGCCTGGGAAGCAGCAGGCAGAGGGAGAGGGAGAAACAGGCCCCCCACCCAGCAGGGAGCTGGATGCAGGCCTGGATGTGGGACTCGATCCCAGGACCCTGGGATCATGACCTGAGCCGAAGGCAGAAGCTTAACTGACTGAGCCACCCAGGCGCCCCTATAATGTGGTTCTATGAGAAAATATCATAGGTTTTATAAATACACATTGAAGTATTTAAGGGCAAAGTTCGTTACATGTAACTTACTCTCAAATAGTTTAGGAAAAATAGTGACAGGGTGAGGAGTAGAGAGAGAGAGATAAAGGGACAATGACAGAGACAAAAAGAGATAAAGCAAATTGATAAAATGTTAACATTGGGATCTAGATAAAGGGCATGTGCGAATACTTTAAACTAGTTTTTCAATTTCATTAAGTCTGAAATTAAATAAGTATATAAATTTAAGTAAACATTGATAAAAGCAAGTACTGCTTTTCTACTTACCACTCTTCTTAAGTCACCTTCACCCCTGTAATGTCTCTGTCTTCCCTACCACCACCCACAGCCAAATTTACACATAAAAGAAAAAAAAAAGGGAACTGATTGATTTCACACAAGGCAGAAATTTAAATGGGTCAAAGACAATTCCAGGCCTTTGGAAGAGAAATAATTAATGAAGGGTATATGGAAATTTCCATGGGTTCCTGGTAAATTGGTCAATGCATTTTCATTCTTCCATCACTCAATGATGCTCATGAGGCACAGCATGGGTTGGGCTGTATATGTGCACTTGTGTTTTTATACACGACTTGATTCCATTTGTGCCCCCAAGTTGCTCAGCTGAGGGTCATTGCACCAAACACAACATTTAACGCTGAGTGACCACCATCGTTTCAAGGCACAAGTGGGATATCTTCCAGGAACCTCTATTTTAGGGTTGTTTGCTTATTATCTAATGAAATAACTAAATGATATCCATATTCTACTTTTTCTCACTCTAAGCCCTTAAAAGTGCAATTTTAAGAAATCTAGTTCACTTCATTGTCTTTAGGTAGGGCTCACTGTGTATTTATGAATTATAAAAGCAATATACTTATGAAGAACAAGTATACAGTTTTTCTGGAAACCTGAAGTATTAAAAATTACAAACAATAAGCACACTATAAACTAAAGATCAATATTTTATTGAAAGTAGCTCAGTGGACATTGTCCAGTATTTTTTTTTAAAGATTTTATTTATTTATTTGAGAGAGAGACACACAGAGAGAGGGAACACAAGCAGGGGGAGTGGGAGAGGGAGAAGCAGGCTTCCTGCAGAGCAGGGAGCCCGATGCGGGGCTCGATCCCAGGACTCTGGGATCATGACCTGAGCCGAAGGCAGACGCTTAATGACTGAGCCACCCAGGCGCCCCTGTCCAGTATTTTTTTAAGAGTAAAGCAACACAGACAAAATGCTAAAGTGTCAGAAGTTGAGAGAATTAGGATTTAGCAGCATTTATTTATGTATTTATTTATTTATTTGAGAGAGGGAGGAGTGGAGGGGGAAGGGGAAGAGAGAGAATCTCAAGTAGACTTGACGCCCAGCACAAAGCCTGACAGGGAACTCAATCTCACAACACTGAGATCATGACCTAAGCCAAAATCAAGAGTCAGTTGCTTCACCAACTGAGCCACCCAGGTGCCCCAGCATTTTAAAATCATACTGCAGCACTAAGAAAAAAAATTGTAAAACAGAAGTTTATTTAGATACCTCTTTTCACTACTGTATATTTTGCTGGAAGTAAAGTTTACTTCCCTTTGGTTGTGCTCAGCAGGTCCGGTTCAATACTGACTGCTCTTTTAATGGCTAGTGCACCTTTGATTTAATATTTATCAAAGAAGTGTAGATTTCTATATTTCCTAAAACATGTAAGCAAACTTCATATAATCATAGAGCCCTACAGATTTTAAGGGTTAATATTACACAGAAATTCTATTCTGGGAATATTTCATTTTCATGCTGGTTGGACTTTCTTTTAAATCTGTGTTTTGAATAGCTCGGTCTTTGTTTATTTATTTATTTATTTTAATGCCAGTATAATGAAGACACAGTGTTATATTAGTTTCAGGTGTACAATATAGTGATTCAACAATTCTACACATTCCTCAGTGCTCATCGTGACAAGTGAGGTCTCAGTCCCCTTCGCCTATTTCACCCATCCCTCCACCCACCTCCCCTCTGGTGACCATCTGTTTGTTCTTTATGGTTAAGAGTCAGGTTTTGGGGGGGCGCCTGGGTGGCTCAGATGGTTAAGCGTCTGCCTTCAGCTCAGGTCATGATCCCAGGGTCCTGGGATGGAGCCCCACTTCGGGCTCCTGGCTAGGGGGAGCCTGCTCCCTCTCCCTCTGCCTCTCCCCCTGCTCATGCTCTCTCTCTCTCTCTCTCTCTCTCTGTATTTCTGTGTCTTAAGTGAATAAATAAAGAAACCTTTAAAAAAAAGAGTCTGATTTTGGGGCTGTCTCTTGTTTCTTAAATTCCACATATGAGTGAAATCATATGGTGTTTGTCTTTCTCTGACTGATTTATTTAACTTAGCATTATACCCTCTAGATCTATCCATGTTACTGCAAATGGTAAAATTTCATTCTATTTTATGGCTGAATAATATTCTATTGTATATCTACACCACATCACCTTTATCCATTCATCTATCAATGGAGACTTAGGTGGTTTCCATAATCTGGCTATTGTAAATAATGCTGCAATAAACATAAGGGTGTATATATCTTTTGAATTAGCATTTCAGTATTCTTTGAGTAAATATCCAGTAGAAGGATTACTGGATCATGTGGAAACTCCATTTTTAAATTTTTGAGGAGGGCGCCTGGGTGGCTCAGTTGGTTAAGCGACTGCCTTTGGCTCAGGTCATGATCCTGGAGTCCCGGGATCCAGTCCCGCATCGGGCTCCCTGCTCGGCGGGGAGTCTGCTTCTCCCTCTGACCCTCTTCCCTCTCGTGCTCTCTGTCTCTCATTCTCTCTCTCTCAAATAAATAAAATCTTTAAAAAATAAATAAATAAATAAATAAATTTTTGAGGAACTTTCATACTGTTTTACACAATGCCTGTTCTGACTTGCATTCCCACCAACAGTTCACAAGGGTTTCTTTTTTTTCCACAACCTCACCAACACCTGTTGTTTCTTGTGTTTTGAGTTCAGCAATTCTGACAGGTGTAAGGTGATAGCTCAGTGTGGTTTTGATTTGCATTTCCCTGATGACGAGTGATGTTGAGCATCTTTTCATGTGTCTGTTGACCATCTGTATGTCTTCTTTGGAGAGGTATCTGTTTATGTCTTCTGTCCATTTTTAAAATGGATTATTTATTTTTTGTGTTGTGCGTGTTGAATTATATAAGTTCTTATATATTTTATTATTATTTTTTATGTTTTATTTTGTTTATTTTTATTTTTTTATAATTTCAAGGTTTTATTTAAATTCCAATTAGTTAACATACAGTGTAATACTAGTTTCAGGAGTAGAATTTAGTCATTTATCACTTACATATAAGCCCACTGTTCATCACAAGTGCCTTCCTTAACACCCATCAGCCATTTAACCCATTCCCCCCCCACCCATCTTCCCTCCAGCAACCCTGTTTGCTCTCTATAGTTAAGATCTGTTTTATGGTTTTACGGTTTTATGGTTTGCCTCTTTCTTTCCCCACCCCCATGTTCATCTGTTTTGTTTCTTAAATTTCTCATATGAGTGAACTCACATGGTATTTGTCTTTCTCTGACTTATTTCACTTGGCATAATACACTCTATCTCTACCCATATCATTGTAAATGGCAAGATTTCATTTTTTAAAATGGCTGAGTTATATTCCATTTTATATATATATATATGTATATATATATATATATATATATATCACAACTTCTTTTATCTATTCATCAATCAATGGACATTTGGGCTCTTTCCATAATTTGGCTATTGCTGATAATGTTGCTATAAACATCGAGGGGCTTGTATCCCTTTGAATCAGTATTTTTGTATCCTTTGAGTAAATACCTAGTAGTGCAATTGCTGGATAGTAGGGTGGTTCTATTTTTAACTTTTTGAGGAACCTCCATACTGTTTTCCAGAGTAACTGTACCAGTTTGCATCCCCACCAACAGTGTAAGAGGTTTCCCCATTCTCCACATCCTCGCCAACATCTGTGGTTTTCTGTGTTGTTCATTTTAGTCATTTGGACAGGTGTGAGGTGATATCTCCTTGTAGTTTTGATTGGTAGCTCCTGGATGATGAATGATGTTGAGCCTTTTTTCATGTGTCTGTTAGCCATCTGTATGTCTTCTCTGGAAAAATGTCTATTCATGTCTGCTGCCCATTTCTTAACTGGATGATTTGTTTTTTGGGGGTGTTGAATTTGATAAGTTCTTTATAGATTTTAGATACTATCACTTTGGCAGATATGTCATTTGCAAATATCTTCTCCCATTCTGAAGGTTGTCTTTCAGTTTTGTCGATCAATTCCTTTGCCGTATGGAAGCTTTTTATCTTGATGAAGTCCCAATAGTTCAATATTGCTTTTGTTTCCCTTGTCTTTGGTGATGTATTGAGTAAGAAGCTGCTACCACCAATGTCTAAGAGGTTACTGCCTGTGTTCTCTAGGATTTTGATGCTTTCTTATCTCACATTTAGATCTTTCATCTACTTTGAATTTATTTTTGTGTATGGTATGAGAAAGTGGTCCAGTTTCATTCTTATGCATATTTCTTTCCAGTTTTCCCAACACCATTTGTTGAAGAGACTTTTTTCTATTTGGTATTCTTTCCTGCTTTGTCAAAGATTAGCTGACCATATAGTCATGGGTCCATTTCTGGATTTTCTATTCTGTTCCGTTGATCTATGTGTCTGTTTTTATGCCAATACAATACTGTCTTGATCACTACAGTTTTGTAATATGGCTTAAAATCTGGAATTGTGATGCCTCCAGCGTTTTCTTTTTCAAGATTGCTTTGACTATTCAGGGTCTTTTGTGTTTCCATACAAATTTTGGAGTTGTTTGTTCTAGCTCTGTGAAAAATAGTATTTTGGTAGGGATTGCATTATGTGTAGATAACTTTGGGTAGTATAGACGTTTTAACAATATTTGTTCTTCCAATCCATGAAAATGAAATGTTTTTCCATTTCTTTGTGTCATCTTCAGTTTCTTTCACAAATGTTCTATGGTTTTCAGAGTACAGATCTGTTATCTCTTTGGTTAGATATACTCGTAGGTATAAGTTCTTTATGTATTTTAGATACTAACCCTTTATTGGTTATATCATTTGCAAGTGTCTTTTCTCATTCAGTAGGTTGCATTTTAGTTTTGTTAGCTATTTCCTTCTTTGTTTTTTGTTTTGTTTTGTTTTTAGAAAGGGAGAGAGAGAAAGATGGGTCGGCGGGGCAGAGGGAGAGGGTGAGAGCGAATCTTTGGCAGGCTCCATGCCCAGCTCAGAGCCCCAATGGGAGGCTGGATCTCACAACCCTGAGATCATGACCTAAGCTGACATTAAGAATTGGATGCCCAAATGACTGAGCCACCTAGGCAAACTGCTTCCTTCTTTGTGCAGAAGTTTATTTATTTATTTATTTTTTTGGTGTAGTCACAATAGTTTATTTTTGCTTTTGTTTTCCTTGCCTCAGGAGACATATAGAGAAAAATGTTGCTATGGCTGATGTGAGAGAAATTACTGCCTACGCTCTCTTCTAGGATTTGAATGGTTTCAGATCTCACATTTAGGTCTTTAATCAATTTTGAGTTTATTTTTGGGTATGATGTAAGAAAGTGGTCCAGTTTCATTCTATTGTATGTAGCTGTCCAGTTTTCCCAACACCACTTGTTGAATGTACATAAATATATTTTAAATGATAGGTTTCATGTAATAGCTGCCACTATCAAGGATAAATTTATCATTTTTATCTCAAGGAGCTTATTTTTATTACAGTTCAGAGTTTTATTTCTACATATTTCATTGACACCATTGGGCCTTCCACCATGTTGTTGTCAGGTTTAAAATAATTTTCCAGATTCCACTTGAATAGAATCTAGAATTTTCTCACTAAAGGTTTGTCCCATATTTATTTACATGTATAGCTTCCACTATAACTAAATTAAACATCTTATTTGTGAAAGAAGAAAGACATTTTTTAAAAGATTTTATTTATTATTTGACATAGAGAGAGAGAGTACAAGCAGGGGGAGCAGCAAGGAGAGGGAGAAGCAGGCTCCCTGCTGAACAAGGACCCTAATGCGGGACTTGATCCCAGGACCCTGGGATCATGACCTGAGCCAAAGGCAGACCCTTAACTGACTGAGCCACCCAGGTGCCCCAAAAAAGACATTTTTGACCACTACATCATAGTAAAAATATCTCTATATTTTCCATAGTTCATCTCCTAAAATAAGATGAAATGTTGCCAGAAATCATATTTGTCTCTCTCATAAATATTTTTTTTTAAGATTTTATTTATTTGACAGAGAGAGACACAGCGAGTGAGGGAACACAGCAGGGGGAGTGGGAGAGGGAGAAGCAGACTTCCCGCTGAGCAGGGAGCCCGATGCGGGGCTTGATCCCAGGACCCTGGGATCATGACCTGAGCCAAAGGCAGACGCTTAACAACTGAGCCACCCAGGCACCTCTCTCATAAATATCTTTTATCTTTTAAATACTCTAGGGTTCTTAGAATATTATAATAAACCCAAAATCAAATCTGTATTTGTTTATGTCTAATGGATCTATGAAACATTTCTCCAGAAATTATGCAAAACTTAATTCAAATTTAATTCTGCCCTCTATTTGACAGTCAAACATGTCAGCAAAGAAAATTAAATAGGCAGAAAGATAAAAATCAACTTTAACGGGGCACCTGGGTGGCTCAGATGGCTAAATGTCTGTCTTTGACTCTGTTAATGATCTCCAGGTCCTGGGATCAAGCCCCGTGTCGGGCCCCCAGCTCAGCGAGGAGTCTGCTTTTCTCTCTCCCTCTGTCTCTCTCCCTGCTTGTACTCTCTCTGTCTCTCTCTCAAATGAATAAATAAAATCTTTTAAAAAAATCAACCTTACCTATACCATAACGTCTGCAAATTTGATTGGATAATCATAGGAGACATTATTACTTACATTTTTAATTTTTCTGTATAGATTACTACCTTCAATGGGTTCACTGTATTCTCTTGACTCAGTACTGGTGGCTGTAATTCCAACTTCTCCCCTAATAATATATGTAGTGCATAAAATATTCCCAGACACAAAAAGGTAAAATGGAAAATTAAAGCCATAATCTAGGATGTTTCAACCAAAATTGTCTAACTTCACCTAAATTATGCAGATAATTGAGGCAAAATTGCCACATTATTTTTTCTACCTGCAGCAAGGATTTTGTCTTTTATTTAGTTTATAAAATAACTTTAGGTTTCTCTTTTTCTTCTCTTTACTTCTTACCTAAAATTCTGCTGCTATTGTGTTTGTTTTCCCCTTCTTGGTAAATAATAATCATGCCAATTTTTGTTGTCCTATAATTCTAATCTGACATATTACCAAAATTATTTCCTAATAATTAAAATAATTCATAATTTTACTCTACAGCAGTAAATGTTAAAGTTTTACTTGCTTCGATAAAGATATTAAATGAGTATAGATGAGTTCCAGGGTCACTAAATCCACCTCATTAATGACCTATAGTATATATTTTTGGCATGGTCTGTTTTAACATTTTAGCTCATTAATGACCTATATTATATATTTTTGGCATAGTCTGTTTTAACATTTTAGCTACGTCTTTGGTAAAAATATGCTAACAGAAAAAACTTATGAAGTTTTTTTGTGACACTTTTGTCACTAGGTATTATAGGATTAAATCACTAGGTCTTATAGGATTAATCTTTGTAGTCTTTCTTTGCCAGGAATTAAGAGGAAATAGTCCCCTCCTATTGTCTTTCTAAGGAATGATAATTCAGACCACATAAATCTTAAGATAATGTGACAGAACTAGAGGTAAGAATTTCCTCTTGATTTTTTACTCATCAGCCTGAGCTAGTTTTCTCCATAGTATTTTTTTTTTAGATTTTTTTTTAAATTTTTTTAGAGATTTTTAAAAAATTTATTTGAGAGAGAGAGGGAGAGTATGAGAGAGAGAAAGACCACGAGCACAGGGGAGGGGTAGAGGGAGAAGCAGACTTCCAGCTGAGCAGGAGGGTCCAACGTTGGACTCAATCCTAGGATCCCAGGATTATGACCTGAGCTGAAGGCAGATGCTTAACCCACTGAGCCACCTAGGTGCCCCTCTCTACAGTATGTTAAATTTATATTCAAATTACAAATATTTGTTGGTCTTCAACATTTTTTCATGCATTCCCCCTCCTAATTTTTATAGTTTTTGATGCATTCCACCTCTCAAATTTTATGTTCATATTTCCCCTCCCCTCCCCACCAATAGTTTTGTGGTTAATGGTTCACATAACTGGAAATAGGTATTTTTTAACCCAGGATGCTTTTTATATTCAATAGTGTCCTTTAATTTTTCCTTGCTTGGATGGTATTATAGCTAAAACACTACTGAAAGTTATATGACATGGTGTCGAATTTTAAAACAAAATGCTCTATGAAAATTCAAAGTTTATGGTTCATAGTTAACATTGTTACATATATATGCCCATTAGTTTAAATGTCCTTTTTAAAATTACTATAAAAATAAAATCATGACATACAGATTAATATTAATTATAACAGCTTGTAATAGCATAAATTATATAACTACATGGCTAATTTTTTATTGCACAGTGTTATACCTATATTGTGATATTTAAAATTTAATTTAGATGCACACTTAAATACAGACAGACACACCTTGCAATATACAGTGGACTTTCTTACCTGTGGTTTTGCTTTCCCCAGTTTCAGTTACCCATGGTCAGGGGCAGTCTGGAAGCAGATGATCCTACTTCTGACATATCAGAAGGTTAGTAGTAGCCTCACGTTATCTCATGATGCCTACATCATTCCCCTCGCTTCATCTCATCCTGTGGGCATTTTGTCATCTAGTATCATCACAAGAAGAAGGGTGACTATAGTATAATAAGATAACTGAGAGAGAGTGACCACATTCACACAAATTTTATGATATCATTAAAGTTGTTCCATTTTGTAATTAGTTACTGCCCCTAAACTCTTACTGTGCCTACTTTATAAATTAAACTTTATCATAGGCAGAAAACATAGTACATATAGGGCTGTTTCTATCCATGGTTTTGGGCATCCACTGAGGGTCTTGGAATGTATTCCCCATGGATAAGAGACTACTGTACATATGTTGCAAATGAGACTACCTAAATTTGTGGCTTGACATAAGCAAAAGACTGTAATCTCTTATTAAAAGTAAAGAGAAACATATCTAAGCATTGTAATCCTTTCAAATTTCTGGGGTTTTTTTTCTTAATAGTATGTGCTCTTATCAATTTAAATGTAGTAGTTTACAAAACTATGTTTTGCTCATATTAGAATAATTAGGAGAGCAAGACAGTGCTCCTTCCTCCTATGGAAACACCAATTCAACAATAATACATGAAACAATGTCTTTTTGAGCAATCTAGACACCAGTTAAGAGGCTTTTGTTGCCAAGGCAAACAAAAGCAGCTACTTGAAAAGTGGTAGGACAATTTGTGGTACCCTCTCACTATCGTTCCCCCCACTGGCACAGCACACATAATTGGCAGGAAACTCCCAGCTCCTGTTTTCTCCCTAGGGACAGAAAAAGAAGATTGGACCATATGTCCAACATTCTGACTTTTCACAGGGGCTGCCTTAGGGAATGGCTTCTGTCTTACTCATCTCAGAGCACAGATAGAATGCTGTATGCTCCAGACAGTTGGCAGCCAATGCCATAAACTGAATGTATGTGTTCCCCCAAATTCTTATGCTGAAATTTAATCCCCAATGTATTTGCAGGTGATGCTTTCAGATATGGTTAGGTAATGAGATGAAGACCTCATGAATGGCATTAGTGTCCTTACAAAGAGGTGTCAAAGAGTTTTCTTACCCTTTCCTTCATGAGGAGGACACAGCAAGAAGGTGGCCATCAATGAACCAGGAAGAAGGTCCTCAGCAAATGCTAAATCTGCCAGTACCTTATATTAGACTCCCCAGCCTCCAGAACTGTGAGAAATAAAGTTTGTTGTTTAAGCTGCCTGGTCTCTGGTATTTTTGTCATAGCAGCCTAAACAAACCAAACAGTGCTAAGAACAAAAATGAGCTGAGTGGCATGAGAATTTATGATTGTCTTAGTCACCAAGAGAACAAGAGATTATAAACTCCTGGAAAATAAAAACAAAAAAAATGGCATATGCTTCCAATTAGAAATTTACAGAGAAGATACAGCCACAGAAATGGTTTAAGAAGCCCACAGACTCTCTAGCCAGGCTGATTTTTGAAGGTCTCTCCTGTATAAAACCCATCCACAAAGACTGGAAGAGTTGGCTGTTTTTTCAAGTGCATGAACATCATCAAAAGTTACAAGGAATACAAAGACAAGAAAAAATGGCCCTATCAAAGGAACAAAATAAATCTCAGACACTGACTCAAAAGATACAGAAGTATATGAATTACCTGACAAAGAATTTAAAATAACAGTCAAAAAGATGCTCAAGAAGCTCAGAAAATCAATGCATAAACTATGTAAGAATTTCAAAAAGAAATAGAAAATGCAAAAAGGAGCAAACAGAAAATTTAGAGAATGAGTTTAGTCCAGAATGCAATAACTGAACTAAAAAAAAAAAAAAATCACTAGAAGTTTCCCCAGCCCACATTATGAAACAAAATAAAGAACTGGCAAATTTAAAGTCATTTGAAGTTATCCAGTCAGAGGAGCAAAAAGAAGAAAGAATGAAAAAGAGAGAACAAAGCCTAAGAGACTTATGGAATACGAACAAGATCAATATATGCATTACGAGACTCACAGAAGAAGACAGAGATAAAGGAGAAGAAAACCTATTTTAAAAAAAATAATGACAAAAACTTTCCAAGTATGGGGAAAGAAAAGGACATCTAGATTCAAGGAGCCTTATATCTATTAAATAAAATGAAACCAGAATTAAAGAAGTCTGCAGTGAGCTACATATAACAAAATTTTCAAAAATCAAAAACAAAGAATTTTAAAAGCAACAAGAGAAAAGTGACTCATAATATACAAGGGAACCCCCATAAAACTCAATAGAATTCTTAGCAGAAACCCTGCCAGAAGAGAATGGGATGATATAGACAAACCTCTGAAAGAAAAAATTGCCAACCAAGAACACTACATCCAGCAACTGTTCTTCAAAAATGAATGAGAGAAAGGATTTTCCAGATAAACAAGAGATGAAGGAGTTTATCACCACTAAAACTGCCTTATAAGAGACGCTAAAGAGTCCTCTAAATTGATACAAAAGCATGTTAAACAGCAACACAAAATCATGAAAACGTAAAGCTTGCTGATAAAGGTAAATATACAAACAAATATAGAATACTGTGATACTGTTATAGCAGTGCGTAAGTCACTTTTAATTCTGATAGAGAAGTTAAATGACAAAAGTATAAATATAACTATGACTATAAAAATATGTTCATGAATATGTCAATAACATAAAGTGGATCAGGGGAAAAGTAAAAGTATAGACTTTTTGTATGCTACTAAACTTAACCTGCTACCAGCTTAAAATAGATTATTATAAACTGTATGATGTTTTACATAAGCCCCACCCATGGTAACCACAAAGAAAATACCTATAATATATACACACATAAATCAATCAATAAATAAGAAATCAAAGCATGTCACTATGAACAATCAGTGAAACAGAAAGAAAGAGCAAGAGAGGAAAAACAGGGCAAAATAACCACAAGAAAGATGAAAAACAACTAACAAAATGGCTATAGCAAGTCTTACCTATCAATAATTACTTTAAAAGTAGATGGATTGGGGGTGCCTGGGTGACTCAGTTGGTTAAGCGGCTGCCTTCAGCTCAGGTCATAATCCTGGAGTCCCGGGATCGAGTCCTGCATCAGGCTCCCTGCTCAGGAGGGAGTCTGCTTCTCCCTCTGACCCTCTCACCCTCCCCCCTCTAATGCTCTCTCTCTATCTCATTCTCTTTCAAATAAATAAATAAAATCTTTAAAAAAATAAATAAAAGTAGATGGATTGAACATAATAATAAAAGAACAGAAAAAAAATAAAAGTAAATGGATGAAATTCCTCAAATGACAGAGTGACTTAATAAATTAAAACAACAACAACAAAAAAGATTGCCTACATGCTGTCTACAAGAGACTCACTTTTGTTATAAGGACATACACGGGCTGAAATTGAAAGGATATTTCATGAAAATGTTAATCATAAAAGAGCAGGGATGGCTGTGCTTATATGAGACAAACTAGACTTTAAGTCAAAAACTATCTCAAGAAGGACTTTATATAATGACAAAAGGGTCAGTTCACCAGCAAGATAAAACAATTATAAACACATATGCACCCAACATCAGAGCCCCCAAGTCTTCAAAGGAAACATTCATAGAACTGAAGAAAAAAATACAGCACAACAATAGTAGGAACTTTCAATACCCCACTTCCAATAATGGATAGAATATCCAGACAAAAGATTAAGAAGGAAACAGAAGAGTTGAACAATAGTATAGACCAAATGTTCCTAATAGACAAATACATAACATTCTACCCAACATCAGCAAAATAAATATTCTTCTCAAACACATTCAGAACATTCTTCAGCGTGGATCACATGTGAGGTCACAAAACAAGTGTAAACAGATTTAAGAGTATTGAAATCATGCCAAGTATCTTCCCAACCACAGTGGAGTGAAACTTGAAACCAATAACAGAAGGAAAACTGAAAAATTCACAAATATGTGAAAATGAGACAACATACTTTTAAATAATCAATGGGACAAAAAAACCTCAAAAAGGTAATTATAAAATATTAAGACCAATAAAAATGAAAACACAACATAGCAAAACCTACAGGATACAGCAAACATGGTATTAGGAGAGAAGTTTATAGTGATAAATGCCTACATTAATAAAGAAGAAAGGTCTCAAATAAAGAGTGCAAATATATACCTCAAGAAACTAAAAAGAACAAGGTAAGCCCAGAGTTAGCAGAAGGACAGAAATAATAAAGAATACAAAAGAAATAGACAAAACAGAGAATAGTAAAACATTAGTGAACAATATCAAGTTGGTTTTCCAAAAAGTTCAACAAAATTGTCAAACTTTTAGCTAGACTAAGAAAAAAGAGAAGAATCAAATAAACAAAACTAGAAATAAAAAAGACATTAGCACAAAAGTGATACCACAGAAATAAAGAGACCATGAAGAACAATTATACCAACAAATTCATAAACTAGAAGAAATGGATAACTTCCTAAAGACATACAACCTAACAAGACCATATCATGAAGAAAAAGGAAATCTGAACAGACCTAAAACTATTAATGATACGGAATCAATAATGAAATCCTCCCCACCACCTCCCCAGACACACACACTCAAAAAGATAAAAAAGCCAAGACCAGACAGGTTCATTCGTGAATTCTATTGAACATTTAGAGAATTCTATTGAACATGCCATTCTTTCTTAAATTCTTCCAACAACATTTAAGTGGAGAGAACCTTTCTAAATTTATTTTATGAGACCAGCACTACACTGATATCATGGCCAGAAAAAGGCACTAGAACAAAAGAAAACTACAGATCAATATCCATAAAATGGATGAAAAATCCTTGCAAAATAATAGCAAACCAGACTCAACAGTATATTAAAAGGATCATATACCATGTAGAATATATGCAAGTGGAATTTATCCTTGGGATGCAAGGATGGTTCAACATCAATCAATGTGATCACCTCATTCGTAGAACAAAGGATTAAAACTTACATGATCATCTCAATAGATGCAGGAAAAGTATTTGACAAACTCAACAGCCTTTCAAAAAAGACTAGACAACCAGAATAAAAGGAAATTGCTTCAACATAACAAAGGCCACATATGAAAAGCCAACAGTTAACATCATATTCAAGGATGAAAAACTGAATTTTTTTCCTCTAAGATGAGGAACAAAACAAGGATGCCAACTCTCTCCACTGTTATTCAACGTAGTACTGGAAGTCCTAGACAAGTAAAAGAAATAAACACATTCAAATCAGAAAGGAAAAAGTAAAATTATTTCTGTTTGCAGATGATGTGATCTTTTATGCAGAAAACCCTAAAGACTAAACACACACACACACACACACACACACACACACTATTAGAACTCAGATAAATTCAATAAAATTTCAGGATACAAACCAAGATACAAAAACCAGTGGCATTTCTAACACTAACAGTGAATAATCTGAGAAGTAAATCAAGAAAATCCCATTTACAATAGCATCAAAAAGAATAAAATACTTAGGAATAAACTAAACCAAGGAGGTGAAATATTTGTACACGGAAAACTACAAAACAATTTAAAAATTGTTTTTGTGTTGGGTGATCTTGCCTGATTGTGGGCTACTGTAAGTGTTCTGAACATATTGAGGTAGGCCAGGCTATGTCATGATGTTTGGCATCTTAGATGTATTAAAAGCATTTTCAACTTACGATGGGTTTCTCAGGACATAGCCCCCATCATGAGTGGAGGAAGATCTGTATATGTTTTCATTAATTTAGGGTCTACTTATCCAACCAATTCCAAAAGAATTTTGGAAGACTTACTTTATTTAATAAGATAATAAGAAATAAATGGAAAGATATCCTATATTCATGGATCAGAAGACTCAGTAATATTTTTAAATGTCCGTACTACCCAAAGCCACTTACAGATTCAATGCAATCCCTATCAAAATCCCATTCCAATGGCGTTTTTTACAGAAGTAGAAAAAGCAGTCCTAAAATTCGTATGGAATCACAAAGGATCCTGAATAGCCAAATAATCTTGGGAAGGAATAACAAAGTTGGAGGCATATATTTCCTAATTTTAAAAATACATTGCAAAGATACAGTAATAAAAACAGTATGATATCGACATAAACACAGATATATAGACTAGCAGAATAGTATAAAAACTCAGAAATAAACTCATACATAGACAGCAAACTGATCTTCCACAAGGGTGCCAAGACTATACAATGGGAAGAAGATAGTCTTTTCAACAAATGCTATTGGGTAAGCTGGATATCAACGTTTAAAAGAATGAAATTGAACCCATATCTTATGCCATACACAAAAACACTTTCAAAAAGGATTAAGGACATAAATGTAAGACTTGAAACTGTAAATCTCCTAGAAGAAAACTAAGTGAAAACTTCATGATGTTGGTCTTGGCAATTATTTCTCGCATATGACACCACTAAAGTACAGGCAATAAAAGCAAAAATAGACAAGTGAGACTAAATCAAACTACAAGTTTCTGCACAGTAAGGGAGACAGTCAGCAGAGTAAAAAGGCAACCTACAGAATGGAAGAAAATATTTGCAGATCATATATCTGATTAGGAGTTAATATCCAAAATATGTAAGGAACTCATACAACTCAGTAGCAAAACAAACAAAACAAACCAAAATCACCTACTTTAAAAATGGGCAAAAAAATTTCTTAAAAGAAGTTATAAAAATGTCCAATAGGTATATGAAAAGGTACTCAATATTACTAATCATCAGAGAAATGTGAATCAAAATCACAATGAGATATCACCTTACTTTTGTTTAGATAGCCATTGTCAAAAGAAACAGAAAGTAACAAGTGCTGATGAGGATGTTAAGAAATAGAAACCATTGTGTACTGCTTGTGGGAATGCAGAATGATACAGTCATTATGGTAAACAATAGGGAGATTCCTAAAAAATATATATAAATTAGACTTACCATAGGATCCCAGCAATCCTACTCTCAGGTATTTATCAAAAAAAAAATTTGAAATTGGGATCTCGAAGGGATATTTGCACTCTTACATTCATTTGAGCAGTACCTACAATAGCCAAGATGTGAAAACAACCTAAATGTTCATCTCTGGGTGAATGGATAAAGAAAATGTGTTATATCATGGGATATACTTCGTTTCATAAAAAAGAAGAAAATCTAGTCATTTACCACAACATAAACTGACCTTGAAGACATTATGCTAAGTGAAGTAAGACAGTTGCAGAGGACAAATATTGCATGATTCCACTGATATGAGGTGCCTAAAATAGTTCAATTCATTAAAGTAGAAAGTAGAACTGTGGTTGCCAGGGTTGGAGGTTTGTGGAAACGGAAGGCTGAAGTTCAATAGGAACAGTTTCAGTCATGTAACATAAAAAAAAAAAAAGTTCTAGAGCTCTGCTGTGTAACTTTGTGCTTATAATTAACAACTGTGCAGTTCACTTAAAAATTTATTCAGGAGATAGATCTTGTAGTATGTATTTTTACCACAACTTTACAAATCTACATTAATTTGTAGTCAGCAGATAACAGGTTATTTGTTGGTCTTGTTATTGGAAAAAATAAGATCGAGAAATGATTAATGAGGAAATCTAGGGGAGAGGATTTTGAATAATCATCTCAAAATGGGCAATAAAAAATAATTAGAAGGGAATAAATTACACAAAATACCATAACCATGCTAAACACAAATCAATCTTTCCATGGTGTTTGCAAATCTTTGATGTTCAAAATTCTTCATTGTTTCATTCCAGTATCACTGTTAATCAATTTAAATAGAATACTGCTCAAAATGAATATGTATAAAGAATTGGAACATTATAATCCATCATTGGATTGAATATCATTACTTTTTTTGAAAAAAAAAAACTCTAATACTATTCTTTCAGAAAGGAGGTTGGCATGATGCATGTCTAGTTTGGAACCAAATACACAGGCTTCAAAAAAATGTATCAACAGAGACTCATTTTAACATAGACCATGTAGGGGCACCTGGGTGGCTCAGTTGGTTAAGCGTCTGCCTTTGGCTCAGGTCATGATCCCAGGGTCCTGGGATTAAGCTCCACATCAAGCCCCACGTTGGGCTCCTCGCTCAGCAGGGAGCCTGCTTCTTCCTCTGCTTCTGTCTGCTCCTCCGCCTGCTTGTGCTTTCTCTCTCTGTCAAATGAATAAATAAAATCTTTAAAAAAAACATAGACCATGTATAAATTACTTTTGTGGAATAGAACTTCAGCATATTGATGTTAACAATCTTGGTTCTGGTTGGTTTTACTATATGTGTGTCCTATTAAAGTAGAATCAAGTTAGCATATGAGAATTGCAGCCCCCAGTCAGGTGACCAGATGGCCAGAGGAATATCTTTTCTCTTACCACTGCAGTTTCTTCTGCTGGGATTTTACCTCTTCCTCCCATTCTTCCATCATAATGGAAAGGGGGTAGGGAGTCTCTGGGCTTGTTTTCACCTCCACTGATGAACCCATATGATGAATCCATAGCTTTTCTAACCACATTTCCACATTTCCCAGTTTGCTAATCTCGATGTTCAGCCATATTTCAATCATTTTTCTGTCCCTTCCCCTAAACTGGCAGTTACTGCTCTAACAGTCACACAGTATGACACTGTGTCATATTCTTTTAAATAAAATCACTTTAACTATATACTTTCATTTTTTTCCTTACTATTTTGGGTATTGCCATAATTACCAGCTGCACGGTTACAGCTTATCTTTCTCCCTCAATCTCCAGTGGAAGAAATCAAACTGAATGGTTATATGTATGTGTATGTTTATGAGTTGTGTTGTGCTGTGTTTGTGTATAATAGGAGAAGCAGCGTTGATACATAAGGTCCTGATAAACTGTGGCATACTACTCTCAAATTCCCAATCATCCTGCTTCTTTTTTCTTAGGGATTTGTAATAAATTTCCAATACTATTCATGAAAATGGTAAAAAAAATACTTAATGCCTAATTATTTATAGACTTTGGAAGAGTTATACATTTTGGCACAGTCATACAGACATACTTTCATCAAAGTAGTTACCATTTGCCATATTAAAGCAGGTTTGGGAGTGATCTTAAAAGCCCTTCCTCAGATTATACCCACCAGAAACTGCCAGATCATTCCAGGTGTGTATCAGTGGATATGGAGATAAAATAGGAAACCTACCACTTCTAGATCCTTGGGAATGTAAACATACAGTAATTGGTTTTATATTTTAAGTAGTAGAGTCATGTGATTCAATGCAAGCAATTCCAAATATCTTTGCACTGTCTAAACAAGCTCATCTGTGTGGGAACAATGATCTACCTGAGCTACATATGGTTAACTTAAGCTGGGAAAAGGTAGCACTCCTGACAACGAAGGCAAGGAACTGAGACTTTTTGATGCTTTACGTGTTCTGAAAATACTGCCTACATTAGTATACCCTTAGAAAACCAGAAAAGGGTTATTGGTTTACCTCAAGGCAGAAGCATTCTCTGTGAAGATATCCTCTGCCTCAATAGTCCAAACAGAAGAAAAATCCCTCTTGAAAAAAATCAATCAGAGAAAGACAATTATATGATTTCACTTATATGTGGAATTTAAGAAACAAAACAGAGGAACATAGGGGAAGGGAGGGAAAAATAAAATAAGACAAACTCAGAGAGAGAGACAAACCATTAAGAGACTCTTAATCATAGGAAACTGAGGGTTGCTGGAGGGGAGGGGGACGGGGGGGATGGAGTAGCTGAGTGATGGGCATCAAGGAGGGTGCTTGATGTAATGAGCACTGATGAATCACTGACCTCTACCTCTGAAACCAATAATACACTATATGTGAATTAATTGAATTTAAATAAAATTTTAAAAAATTGATAGAAAAGTGGGAAGACTCGATCCCAAGTCTGATTAAAACAATGATAAAAAGTAAAAGGGTAATACAAATATGAAAAATTTTCTTAAAAGAGTTGGAATAATGATAATAGAGTCTGGCATGGCCCACATTCAACCCTGAACATTTGAACCTTCATAGTGAAAAAAAAAAATCTATAGGGACTTAAATGAGACAACCACAAATGTGGGAATAAATACTCATTGATTAAGATTCTTTAATTGAAAGAAAGTTGTGGCAGCTGGCTAAATTTGGAGAGGTTTCAACTCCTCCCTACTGGAAAGACTACTGTGGTCAGTTGACTCCAGGCACCGTTGCAAGCAGAACAATCCATTGTAAAGAATCTGTCATTATACACGCGTAGCATTTGTGTTCTTTGAAGTAGTTGAGATAACATCTGTTAGTTACAAAACTTAATTTTCTATTGACAAATCACAAAATATGTAAGCTTGTACATGTATTAAGGAAAATCACAACAATCAATAACTTGTAAGTATATGATGATAGCTGATCACTAAATCTGCATGTTAAAACCCCCTTTGTTTATAACTTTCTTACATGTAGACTTCCTTAGAGCTGCGTTCTCATCTCTCCTAGTCACGATCCATCTTGTACTCACATGCTCCTTAAAATACAAATTTTAATTTCCCTTATTAACACACTCTTGGTACATTCTCTGTGTACCATATGCCCACAGGCTGCTCTTATTGTCTTTTACCATCTGGGCTGCTGAATCCCAAAGTTTCTCCTCTCCTCTCTTTTTAAGTGACTATGAACAATCTTTTAAGGCAATGCATTTAGAATATCACTGGATATGCTACCAGCTGCTTTGTTTCCACTTTCGGCTTTCGCCCTATCTGAGGCTTATGCATTATTAAAGCACAGTTCATGACAAAGCATGGATGAAATGTTCCCAACGAACTTGAAAATTTGAAATTTTAAAAGCAGTATTGAAACTCAAAATTTAAGAATTAAAACTGGTTACATGGCACATACTGCTTTGTGGGAAAAAAGCCTCAAACATTTTCCTGTGGTTAGTGTGAATTCTAGAATACGTCTTCATCATCCTCTTTGTAGGTCCATCAAAATATTTCGACGGTGTGGTGAGACAACCTGCCAAAACATTCTTCAGAACGAAGCTGAAATTAACCACCCAAACGGTGCTTCTAGTCTAGGTCCAGGTCGTACAAGCCATTGGCTACGGGCAGGGTCCGCTAATCGAGGGCGCACCGTCACCGGAGTTTCAAAATAATCAAACCAACAACAAAATAAAACAATTACCAGTTCAGGTTTAGAACACATGAGCCTGAACACCACGTTTCCTATGTTCCCGCGAATAGCTGCTCACCGATCTCACTATTCTATGTTTGAGTAGCAAAGACTACTCGTCCAACCGACCTGAGAGGGAAAGAAGCATCCAATGCTCACAGCAGGCAACTGTCCAAGCTATTGTGGTTTAGCGAGGACGTGTAGCAGCCCCACCTCTCTTATTGCCGCTTGAAAAATGCAGGGTGACAACTGCACCTTCCCCACCCATTTTGAGTCACTTTCTGAAAAAGTGTTTTGCGAACTTTTACATTTTTTTAACATTGCTTCATATAAACCCACACTCTTCACAACTCCCAAGGTAGAGTATTTCTTATTTCTATACCTCTGCATACCTAACTGATACTGTATATCTTTGTTTAGAAGCTATGGCTTCTATTAAATTTAATTACGTACCCCTGTGGCTTTAAATTGAGGGTGGCTATAAAACAAAGACGGCTTCTATTAAATTTAATTACTTTCCCCTGCGGCTTGCATAGGAAGGGTGGCTTCTATTAAAAACTGCATGGTATAGGTGTGGCTGCTAATCAAGGATGCTTCCAAATGAAGATATACAGTCTGTGACAATAATTAATCAAAGAAGAGGATGTTAGATCTAGAAATAGGATTGCACGATAAACGCCAATTCTGAAATTTATTAAAGGAATTGTAGTTCTGAAAGAATTTTCATAATTTATGTTGTTCTGCTTTTCTTAATAAAAAATATAGGTTACATCTGCACGTACTATATAGGATATATTAATGTTTTATTGAGGAAGGTAAATATTTTTAAACATCGCACCCTATCAGGTAAAGAGTAAGGCTTTGTGATGCTTTTAACTCATTTTTCCCCTTTTGATAGTAGCTGAATAAAGAAAATGGCTTACAGATTTAGCTATGTATATAGTTTGAAAGTAACAACTGAAAAATGATGTTCATAATCTGAATTGCAATGAAACCAATTATCTGTACTGTGGTTGTTCACATGGGAATTCTCCTAAAGGTTTAGTATTTCTTAAAAGAAATTAAAAACAGCTGTAAAAATACCATAAAACAAAAATAGCAGCTGCAAAAGAGATTAACATTCCTAAATTTCATTTGAACCTGATATGTTATTTTTCCAACAGCAACATACATATTCTGATTTTTAAATCTATCTTTATGAAATTTTACCTTTAAAAAAACAAGACTACTGAATACAATTTTGATATTACCATCTCTAATATTCATGTGAATTTTATAAAATTTTCTCCCTTAAGATATTATTATTATTCTATCTTTTTGGCTACTCCTCAAATATGAGCTATCATCGTAGAATAATCTAAATTCACTTAAGATTTAAACGTCACTAAGTAAACAAATTACAGCAAACTGTGCCTCTCTCTCTCTTTCGTTCTTTAAAGCTGTCAACTGCCTTTCACACTGAACCATGAAGACCAAGGTCCTTTTTAAAATTTTATATATGTCTGCTTTCCAATTAAGCAAAGAAGCATAGATAAAAGTATACCTGGTGTTTCATATATACACATATACACATATATGCATGTATATTAAAACTAAATGCAATTTATAAAACAAATCTGGAGGTGGTGACAGTATAAAACAGTTTTGCTGTGCTGTTCAAAACATATGGCAGCAACTTTTTTAGACTTGAGCCAGATGGAGGCCTTTAATCGATCCGGTCTGTTATACCGTATGTTATATTTCTCCATTAAAAGAGGTTTCTCCTTCACAATTTATAAATAAATTGCTAAATTTTTAAGTGCAAGAAGCAGTACTTTGCAACACAGAAATAAAAACTTGAGAATCTTTATTTTTAAAAAGGTGACAAATTATTAAGGAGATAAAAATTATCTGAAAGTTGTATTTGTGTTCTTTTAGCAAAACTCTTGTCAGATGTTCAGAATTAACACACATTCAAACATAGTTTATGTATCTTATTTGTTTGGTTTATTTTTGGTTTGGTAGCCAAATGCTTTCGGACAGAAGTGTTATTCTTGACAAACTCTAGGAAATATTGCCAGTATTTATAGGGTCAGTTAATTCAACTCAGTAAAAACTTTAGTAATTACTTAGCATTATCAAAAGCAAAAATCACTTTTCAATTGGATCTCATATTAAAATATTTCCACGTTTTCCATACAACGTTAAAATCTATGTTCCCAAAGAAATATGTAAATCGGCTTCATTGCCATTTAAAAAAATAGGAAGAAACACTACTTTAGATACAAGGTAGAAAGAGTTTATGTATATTAATGCCTGAAAGACAAATTCAATCGAAAAATACTGCTGCTATAACACAAGAATAATTACAGTTTATTTTATCTTAAATACATTAGTAAAGCCAATTTTCTCTCTCTCTCACACACGTATAATTTAAAAAATATGTGAGGAGCTGAGAAATAAGAATATAGCGTTTTGGAATAGTTTATTGCTATTGTTCTTTTGTTATAAATATTATTTGTGACATAGGTTCGGATTTTGAAGTAAACTAAGATGTATTCATAACAGAAATCAAATGAAAGCAACTACTCTCTGGAGAAATATGCAATCCTTTTGTAGAACCCAACTTTAATGTAGACCAGTACTTAACATATTCACAGCTTATAACAACTTATGAAATGGGTAAATGTTGAAACAAAATATCAACCAGATCTATTCTCTTTAGCATGTTTATTTATGACTACTTTCTTTTGAAAGAAACCAGGAGTATGATAATGGTCACACACAGACTAAATAGGCTGCATTTTCATGAGCAGTAATCCCATACAAATACAAGAGAGAAAAGCCATATTTTTCCAATATAATACTACAAGGGCAAATGACAGCCTTACCTGATGGCTGATATCTTTTATAGTACAACTGTGACATATTTTATGCATCACAAAGAATGATCAAAGATGTCTCTAGAGGCTCTCTGTCATGGAATGTGGCCCCACAGCCCCTGTCTGCCTTTAAATCAGGCAATAATGCACCTTTAAAATAAGTTGGGCATGCTTTCCAGAGTGATGATTATTTTGGATATATCTGAGCATGATTTTGATTTCTTTTTCAGTTATGTGATTTCTAAAATTATATGTGTGTTTCATTTGGTTGTGAAATGAAAAGTGACTAAAATAAACATGAGATTGTGTATTTTTAAAAGTCTATGTTTAACATATAGTTCTGCTTGTTTTTACTCCTTTTGTAATATAATGTAGTTTAGAAAAGAAAATGCACTTCAGAAATTAACGAAACCATTTCCATTTGCTTCCCATTAAAACATATTAATAAAATAACTTCAACATACTTTTTGTCCTTACATAGAAAATTTTGCATCGCAGCTATTTTTTTTAATCAAACAAATGACTATTTAGATTTTCTATACAAACTGAAAATAAATTGGAAAATTGTGGCAATCACCCAGTTAATTTTAGCACACAGCCACCAATCTTATAATATTTGGATGATTTCCAAAAATGTTATTTTCCTAAATACCTTTAAAGGTTTTGATGAAATGTCTTGTTACCCAGTCTTATCTAGATAATTTAATTCTCTCCTCTGTTTAGAATTTGTCTCCACACATAACCAAAGACCAAAAAAAAAAAAAAAAAGATGTTTTCACTACATTAAACCCTACTAGATAGTCATAGTGAACATTTTGCCAGGACTACATATTTTTAAACAAATAAATTAGTGATCAAAACCTGGTTATAATTATTGGTTAATGGCCCTTGTTAATGAGAGGCAGTCATCAGTTGCATGAATTAGCAATTTTGTTGCAGTGACAGAATTAAATTTGTAAAAAAAAACAAATACCTCTGCCTCCATGATGGTACTTTCATTGAGATATTCATTTGGTGATAGTTCCTGGGTACTGAAGAATTCTATGTCTTCTTGTTAAACCTGTCCTCAAAACAATACAGAGCCAGCCAAAAGATTATGAACTGTTAATCGGTCTTGTCGGCAAAACCGCTCAAAACAGCGAGTATTCAAAGAATATCATTTATTTCTAAAAAAATCACATCTAATTGCTAGTAAATGTGCTCTGCAATCTATTTTTAGCTAGAAGGTCATTATCATATTAACTTCCTAATCTTTAAGGATGATTGTTAGTACATTAAAATTGTAATTCTATTCACTCTTAGCTCAGTTAAATAGTTATATTTGAATTGGTTGTAATGTTTGTTGGCATATTAATGGTCTTATACAAAGTTAGTTTCCTTGAAATTAATTATTTATGAAAATTTATTGTAATTTGTCAGAATATATAATTTTTAACTTTCCCCACTGCACCTGAAACCAATAAAAGGTCATGAAAAAAGGTAGCAGGAAAAATGTATTTTTATAAGAACCTGTTATTCCTTTGGCTTTTCAGAGACATGAAATACACATTGGTTCCCGATTTTACAAGATTATCAGCTTATGTGTCCTGACTTTTCTGAGACTTAATCGATTTTATAGTTAATATTTATAACAATATTTTATTTTGAACATAGCAGTAATATGTCATTATTCTCTGTGCACCTAAAATACTTTGAAAACTGTAAAATATTAAAGCCTATATGATTATTTGCATTGAACAATCATAAAAATATCTTCTTATGCCTGACAAATACTTTAGCACTGGATAATATCTTTCTACTGGTCATCTTTCAAAATCCCATTAAAATGAATAAAGCTCAAAATAATAATTATGAAACACTATATTACTAGGTGAAAATTTTCAGAATCAATATTTTTTTATTACAGCATACCTGCTCTGTTTACAGGGAGTCCAGATGAACATTGTAGAAAAAAAATTGTTAAAATACTTTTAGAGAACAAACGTTTAGATGTTAAACTATTTTTGGGGGGAGAAGATGAGAAAGACAAAATAATTTTCTTCTATGACCTTTGCCATTAGCTAATATGTGTAAAATTTGATGTCTATAGTTTCTATAGTTTTATATATCCTTAGTTTCAACATTTGCAAAATGAGAATTTAATAAAATATTCGTGAGACTTATTCCAGCTCTAGAATTGAGGGGCTTTAGTTCAAGAAGGAAACCTAAAGTTCACCTAGCTTTTAACATCACAAACAGAGCATCAGTCCTAGCAAAATATTAAAATCTTCTATATATTTCATACATTCATAGATCACAAAATTCTTCAACATGTTTCATCTCAGTTCATTCATCCAGTAGCTCCCCCAAAGCAAGTCCCATTATCCTTTTATAAGATAATGACAAATCTTGGACTCAATGAATCACTCTTCTCTCCAATATTTCCAGGAAGTGGCCAAATGGGAAATAGAAACCAGGTCTATTTCAAATGTAATGTTCTTTGCACTGTGCTGCCTTCTATAGGATTACTTAAATACCCTTGAAAAATCATAATTCATTTTTTGAGTGACAAGGAGCTCAAAATGGTACAACTCAGCCTATTTCTTTACGAGGCTGCCTTGCAATAAAGTGATGTTAAAGCTAACGATTACTTCATAGTGATCCAAGTATGGCTCCTTGTGAAATGCAGCCATGGTTCTACCTCTGTAATTGCACCACACCATAATCTTCTCAAAGCAGAGAGCTCTTTTATGTCTCTGCACCGTCAGCAACAAGACAGTAACTGCAACACAGTAGATGCTCAATAAATAGTTGTTGGATATATTGCTTCAGATTTTTTAAAGTGATACTGCCCCAAAGTGTTAGAAGTTTGTGCAAGTGTGCTCTCTGCTTGCAGGTAAAGCTTCTCCAGCCATTTCAGCAGGGGTTAAAATAGTCTTGTCCACAGATATATTGTCAGCACCTGGAAGAGTATCTGCACATAGTTGGCGTGTAACTATACACATGCACTGTAGAAAGGCATGGAATGAATAAACCATAACTAATAAAACTGTTTTCAGACAATTTATTTTATTTAGATCACTCCTAGAAGACATTCAAGCTGGTCAAAGTCCCACTGAAAATATGCCATTTGACACAAAACATATGAAGAACTATGTGTAGTGGATATTTTCTAAGAATCACTAAAAGAAGTGATTTTACCTGATACATCTACTTTGGTTCAAAAAAATCTAGTCAGAAAGTATTTTTATTTATGACTTAGCTACACAAATCCAAGATAAGTCTATATTAGAATATCATAAAATAAATTTGTAATTAAACTAAAACCACTAGAAAACATGGAATCTAGACAATTAAAAACAAAGTTATTCAGAGAAATTTTTTAGTGTATATATTTAAATTGTGCTAAAATTTAAAGTCAGCAATTCTGGGCAAGTAAAAATAATTTTATTTGACTATTTAATAACTTATGTGATCCAAGAGTTTTAAATTCAAAGTAATAAAACTATTCAAATCTCACATGAAAATTCAACCTATTTGTACCTACTTTCTTCACATTTCTTGTATGTGGAATTATTATAGTGATTATATTTCAATATTATACTTGGAATTAGCCTGCTTAATTAAATATTTTTCTAATATTGGGTACATTATTCTCATTTCATTTTCAAAGTATATTTCCCACTCAGTGGCCTTTGTCAAAAACAAATAATTCTAAGTTTCATGTAAGGCCCACTAATGTATTTTTACATAACTTGTATCTAAAAGCCCAAGAACATATATTTATAAGATAGAATAGTGGCCCTTTAGGTGTCATTTTAACTATAGAAGCAATACTTAAACAGGACATCCTGAATAAATTGAGAATTAGTGCTTAAAGGCAAATTGAAATTACTCTTTCCATAAATAATGAATTAAAATATCATCGTAACAACAATAAAAATTCCTATATTTAAGATCATTAAAGGGGGAAATTGAAGAGTGAACAGTAAGTTTCAGTAATAAGAAACACTAAACCTTAAATATTGGACGTCTCTCTTGCAACAACTATGAGTTCCAGTACTGAAATCAAGGCCCAGAATTATGGGTCCCTGTGCTAGGAAAAATAGCCTGGATTTAAATTTTCCCACCTGGAACTTAGCTGCGTTTACCCAAAGTAAAATGAGAAATGAAGACAACTAGCAAGATAATTCAATAAAAAGCAAGCACATAAACTGAGCCATGTTGCAATATTCACAAAATTTAGGAGTAATGGGATCGGTGTCTTGTGTTGAAAAGGAGCAAGTTTGCATTTAATAAAATAAGACAAACCATTCAGAAAGGAATGGATGCATGAAACAAGTGAAGGGGTTAAATTCATAAAAAGAGGTTCAGATTCACTTTACAAGCCTTATTCAAATACTGTTTTAGAATGTTTTTTGGTCTTTTAAAGGTAATTTTCCAGGCACAGTACTCCAAGGTGAGTGATTAAACACCAGAGCTCTTGCCTTGCCCTTTCCTGCCAACCTTTCTAATACCTTATCTATAAAAGTCATGTTATGGATATACCTTCCCTATAGAAGCCATGTATGTATGTATATGCATATGTGTTTATGTATATGAATGTAGTTTTTACAAATTCAAATGAAAAGTGAGGTATTGTGTGTACCCAGAATATTTGTTTGCCTAGTGTCTTACAGATATCGCGAGGCAAGTAGAAAAAAAAAAAAAGTCAAATCTGACATAATCTGAGGCTTCAGAGAAAGTCACTAGCAGATATTGTTGATGAAATGCAACAATTTGGGTGGGTCTCAAAGATAGTATGTTGAGTGAAAGAAGCCAACCTCAAAAGGCTACATAATATACAATTCCATTTTTATGACATTCTTTAAAAAGTAACATTACAGTGAGGGAGTACAGAGCGATGGTCGTCAGGGGTTAAAGGAGAGAGTGAGTACACAGGGGTAGCATGAGGTAGTTCTTGGGGATAACATAACTCATCTGATTCTGAATTTGGAAGTGGGTCCCCAAATTTATGCTTTTGTTAAACTGATACAACTTTACAGCTAAAACTATATACATATAAATATATTTACATATATATATTTATATATTGTGCATTTAGTCATATATTCATATATCCTTTATATATACACTGAAAAAATCAGAAGCTATACTAGAAACCAATTAGAGAGATAGGCCCTGCTGGATGGGAATGATTCGTCAAGAGAAGAGATGAAATGAACTGTCTTAGTTTCTTTCTTGTAATATTATTTTGATTTTGAGCCATGTTATTGAATTACTACCTACTTTAAAAATGCAATTAAATTACAAAAACAAAATCAGATCCTTGGCACGTTGCTTCCAGTTTTTCCCGCCAACGGAAACAATTTGCTTAATACTTTTTAATTAGGTAGGTGCAATAAAAGGTTAAGTGTACACAAATTCTACTGGATTCATTTTTTTTTTTAATTTGGGTATAGCTGACACACAATGTTACGTGAGTTTCAGGTGTGCAACAGAGTGATTCAAAACCTTGCATTTTAAGCTATGCTCGCCAGAAGTGTAGTTCCCATCAGTCATCATACAATGCTATTATAATACCATTGAGTATATTCCCCATGTTGTCCCTTTTATTCCTATGACTTATTTTTCCATAACTGGTAGCCTGTATCTCCCACTCACCTTCACTCATTTTGTCCATCCCCCTCCCCTCTGGCAACCATCCACTTGTTCTCTGTATTTATGGGTCTGTTTCTGGTTTTTGTTTATTTGTTTTGTTTTTAACATTCCACCTATAAGTGAAATCATAAAATATTCATTTGTCTCTGTTTGACTTATTTTATTTAGCAGAATACACTCTAGGTCCATCCATGTTGCTGCAAATGGCAAGATCATATTCTTTTTATGATAGAATAATATTCCATTGTATATACCACAACTTTGTTGTCCATTCGTCTATCAATGGACACTTAGATTACTTCCATATCTTAGCTATTGTAAATAATGCTGAATACATTTAGGGGTGTGTATATCTTTTCAAATTAGTGTTTTTCTTATCTTTGGGTAAACCACTGAGTTTGGTTTCTTGAACAATATATATATATTTTTTTACCCTACGTAGAGTGGCAGGTAGAGCCCCAGGCTCAGTAAGCATTCATGGATCACTCTTGTAGAAACAATTCCTCTTATGACTGAATTAGCTGCTTTGAAATAAAAGTGGAAAAAACAAGAAGGGAATCTGTTTATTTGTTAAAACACTCACACCCATAACCATGTGTTTTGGCTTATTTTCTAAACAAGCTTCTATTTACTGTTTTGTAAAATCATCTGTGTTTTGTAGTATGTAATGCTAACAGATTACAGAATGAAATAATAGCAGTTAAGCTGCTTTATCTAGACAATGGGAAATAGATGATTTTTCTACTCACTTGACCTCGTTGATTGTTTTAGTTTTGCCTAAACTGTCCAAATGTGAAACTTATCTAAGAGAACCTATTAATATCCTGGATAGTCATCTTTTGGTGTCTTCTCTGAAAATTAGATAAGCTAATCTCAGAACCCAGACCACTAAGGGCTTAAGTTTCCCCATATACTTTTATAATAGGCACTACATTTGCTCCTTCAGTTTTTAAGACACATAACTTTTAATTGATTTTTTTAGCCAAAGTATAATTCCCATTGCCAATTATAAACTATAGATATATTTTGTCCCAACTCCTTCTGGAGGAGGAACAGTTTCTTCACCATTTTGAGGATAGACTCCCTATCCTTTCAAATACCAGTGAAGGAATGAAGGACATCAGGGGCTTGAACAAGAATTTCCAATTTCAAGGACCATGATACACCACATAAAGAACTAATTTAGTCAAGAAGATCAATAAATTTTGTCCACAAAGCCAATTGCTTGTTTACTGCAGCTATATTATTATTTTAGGTTTTGGTCTTCAAGCTTTCCAAAATGTTCTGGAAAAAAAAATTCTGTGCATGGCTTTTCTCTTGCTTAGTAAAGATCTGTAAAAATCAATACAACTGATGTTTCCATAGGAGGAAAAAACAAAACAAAACAAAACACAACACAGTGGTGTGAATCCAGTTTCCAGAGTCCAAATAAGCTACCATTTTAAAAGACAATATAGAATGATTTTATTTTTATTTTTTTAAATATAGAATGATGTTAAACCATGCTATGTTAATTTATCATTAACCATTTTAGACAAACTGCTCCCACAATATTCTTCATGAATGCAAACAGGGAGCTGGAGAATTTTTGTCATGATTTTGCACTCTGCACTATACTAATTAATAGCAATTCCCTTAGTGTATTATATTAACAAATCAAAGTAGACAAGGAAGACACAGAAGAATGATAGGCAAGCAACTCATCAGTATTTTATCATACCAAATCTTGACTCTTTTAAAGCCCAAGCTGTCTCTCTCCCTAGGTAGAAAGATGGTATTGTGGTAGATTGTATATGAGGTCTTATTACAAAGATGTCAGTTTTAGTTTGAAACATAAACATATTTTTATTCATACATTAGTCCTTATAGTGATCAATGATTGTGTATCTAGTATACTAGAATTTGTTTTTGATCAGTAGAAAAGCAATTATTCATAAAACTCAAAATAGAGGCAAAGTTGTGAAAGAAAAGAAAAGAATTATAGGTTTCTTACAGGGAAGGTAATTTTAATATAGACGAGATTGGTCCAAGTTCTGCCATTTGGATTGATAGATTATCTAGGAGAACTATCATTTCAATAATCTCAATGACAGTATAGCACTGGATACTTGGTACAGTATTATAAATTAAATTTACTGCAAATGTTATTGCAGAGAATATGGAAAGAGATCTATTATTTGTGTTTGTGAAAGTTTAGATAGGAAAAAATTTAAGATTCTTTGACAAATCATAACAGAAATGATCTATATGATATAGCTATATTGCCAGTTGTCAAAAAATTCACTTTAGCCATTACTTCTTCATCAGTATACTTGAATTATAGTGACATGATCCTCTTGTGAGAGAAAATATTATATTAATCAACTTGAATATTACCCCGTAAGGTGGTGCTTTGCAGTGTTTGGCAAAGTTAGATGCAGTTAACTTTTTATTTTTTATTTTTTTTTTTTTTAATTTTTATTTATTTATTTGAGAGAGAGAGAGAGAATGAGAGATAGAGAGCATGAGAGGGAAGAGGGTCAGAGGGAGGAGCAGACCCCCTGCTGAGCAGGGAGTCCGATGTGGGACTCGATCCCGGGACTCCAGGATCATGACCTGAGCCGAAGGCAGTCGCTTAACCAACTGAGCCACCCAGGCGCCCGCAGTTAACTTTTTAGAGAAATGTATTAGCTTCTGTTTATTTTGTCTAATATTGAGAACTTGTAGTTTGTACAATATAAGGTTGTTGGTAATCCCTGTGTACTGATAATAAAACTGTAATTATAGCAAATGGAATTTATTGTATTCATGCTGACCATTATTAACATGCACACATATATCTTTATTAACTTATCACTTTTGTATTCATATCTCAAAAACCATATGCAATATAGCTAAAAATGTAATTTCCTATCCATCTCTCTATCATCTATCTATCATCTATATATATTTTTGCTTTAATTTGAGAATTAAAATCAGTATGTATTTCCCCCCCTTCATTCTTCTTCTTCTTTTTTTTAACATATAATGTATTATTTGTTTCAGGGGTACAGGTCTGTGATTCAACAGTCTTGCACAATTCACAGCACTCACCATAGCACATACCCTCCCCAATGTCTGTCACCCAGCCACCCCATCCCTCCCACCCCCCACCACTCCAGCAACCCTCAGTTTGTTTCCTGAGATTAAGAATTCCTCATTTCAGTGAGGTCATATGATACTAATGATGTAATGTATGGTGATTAACATAACGTAATAAAAATAGATAATCTTTATAGGGTGCCTGGGTGGCTCAGATGGTTAAGCGTCTGTCTTTGGCTCAGGTCATGATCCCAGCGTCCTGGGATCGAGTCCCACATTGGGCTCCCTGCTCTGCGGGGAGACTGCTTCTCCCTCCGCCTCTCTCTCTCTCTCTCTCTCTCTCTCTGACTCTCATGGATAAATAAATAAAACATTAAAAAAATAATAAATAAAAATAAAAATAGATAATCTTTATAAACCTCTATCTATTAAAGAAGTTAAATTTCAAAAAAATAAAATAAAATCAGTGTGTATTTCTCAGGTATATTTTTTATCATCAGAACATTCATCCTACATCATAACTGTCACATTGTATCTCTTATCTGCTGGTTTGTGAGCCTCATAAGAGGCAAGGACCCTGGGCATTCAACACACTGTCTGAAACACAAGGGAATAAATAAAAGATTCCAAACTATCAATTTCACCTTCCTCTGCTCCTCCCATTGGACACACTCATATCACCACCCACAAACCATCTTTTGTACTAGGCAATGAAGCAACAAGAGGCATAACCACACCATAGTAAGTGCTAACATTTATTGAGAGCTTATGACATGCCTGGCTCTTTTCCAAAAATTCTAACCTTCCTTAACAACCCTGTCAATAGAAACTATTATTGTGTTTGTGTTAAAAGTGTGGAAACTAAGACGTGTCCCAGATCACATAGCTAGAAAGAAGAGCCAGGATTAAACAGTATACTTTGAAGGGATACAGTGGAAAAGAAAGTTGAAATTCAACTCTTTGCGTCTTAGTTTTCTAAGCATATGAAAGCATATGGATGTCAGACCATAACATCCTTAGGACCCCTTCCATATTGATGCTTCTAAGAAACTGTAGAGTATGCATATCATAAAGGTTACACAATAGCTTTCTAGTCGCTAATATATCTGGAATTTTAAAATGTTGCATACTTAAGAAATCCCATGGCAGATTTCAAAACTTAGAATCCATTAGATAACCAGAGCAGCCATCACACTCGAAGGTTATCTCAATCAAGTTTCCGTTATCATTGTGATGTTTGCCCAGATGTCTCGTAGACTTAGAAGAATGAATCCGTAAAATAGCGGATTTTACATAACATCTTGATGATGTAAATATGATATAAACACTTACATAGGAGAATTCCATATATACACAGTGCTACTCATGGGGAAAAACTCATTTCTCAGATAACAAACACCACATTTCTCTACTATGTTGACTGTGAAATCTAAAACACATTCAAGGAAAATAATAATAATTAGACATTCTTATAAATAGTATGTCCCCCAAACTCCTATCCATACACCCCCCACACCCCCACACACACTACCAGATTGTGAGGCAAACTTTAAGATTAAAAGAGGGATAGATTTGGAGGAAGATAGGAAACCCGGAGAGAAGTCTCACAGCTGAAGTGGAGGTTAATGGAAATCAGGGAACAGAGAACCAAATCCACTGTTAACGAAAGTTCCCAGTATCTTATTAACAATACTTGGGAACAGGTGATTTTGGAATTTAGAATTTTTTAGATTTTAGAACGGAAATATGCAACAGGGCACAGAGCACTATAGCAGACTCTGGCCAGCACCTTCTGATTACACACATCAATATTCCTACAATAAATGAGTATTTCTACCAAATGAGGCAAAAGATAAGTGAGGTAAGGTCAAGTAGTTGCCCCTAACTGAGTTGTCTCCTAACTTATTAAACTTTTTAGGTTTTCAAAGCTTGCTTTATTTTTGAATCACCGTCTTGTACAATTTTCCATTGATAGCCTGCTTTAATTCTATCACTCATGAGTCAATGTGGGTCTTTTAACTTTATGATTTTCACGTGTACACTTTCTTCAGGTCAACCTTTAAAAGTTCCTACATTTGCCGAAAATTACTTCTTTTTACTCCTTTTAATCCTTCTATCATGAATTATTCCTTCTCATTTTCTGGGCTCTACTAAATGGATACATACATTGTTTCCATCTTTGAGAACTTTATAGACTTCCATTCTGTTTCCAACTAACCTTGATCTTTTCAGGAAGAAAGATTCTCCTAGCCAGCATAAAACTAGAGACCTAGCTATCCTAAACTAAAAGGTGACATTTGGAAGAGGCAATTATATTATTCAGAGTCCTAATAATAGTGGAATCATAGAAAGGAAATTATAGATCAAAACCTTTTTTAAAAATTGGATTTTTAACAGACCTGTACCTCTGAAACAAATAATACATTCTATGTTAAAAAAAAAAAAAAGAAGAAGATAGTAGGAAGGGAAAAATGAAGGGGGGAATTCGGAGGGGGAGACGAACTATGAGAGACTATGGACTCTGAGAAACAAACTGAGGGTTTTAGAGGCGGGGGGAATGGGTTAGCCTGGTGATGGGTATTAAAGAGGGCACATTCTGCGTGGAGCACTGGGTGTTATACGCAAACAATGAATCATGGAACACTACATCGAAAACTAATGATGTACTGTATGGTGTTTAACACAACATAATAAAATAAAATTTTAAAATAATTGGATTTTTATATTCTTTTTTATTCAATTGTTTTACCTGCAGCAGATCATTTAATTATGCTTTTGACATTTCTTAAATGTTTTTGGGAAATAGTTACCATAAACAAATTTTCTAATTTTCTAAATTTGAATTTAAATTTGAATTTAATATGTGTGTGTGTGTGTGTGTGTGTATTCTTACCTAATAGTGTGGAAAAAGATGCGCGTGAATAGAGGGATACATTTAATCATTTCTGGAGCTTACAATTTGGGTAGGAAATAAAATGTCTCATTTCTTTTAATAAGAAATTATAAGGATTCAGTGCTTTCTGTTGTTTACCTAAAAATGTAAAAATGTTGGTCATTCCTACCCTGTACACCTAACATAGCTGTTGTCTACCTAAATTCCTCAGCCACATAGCCTTCATTCAGTGCCCAAACTAAACTCATGAATAGTAAGGCTTTGAACTTCACGACACTTACAATAATCACCTTTGTGAAAGTTTAATTATATTATATATCTCATCCTGTATTATGTTATATATATGTATTTTTATATATATTATATTTTATATATATAATCCCATATAAATTAAGATAAAATTGTAAATGGTATGCTTTTTCTTTGTGTAAATGTATAGAGATGTAACATAGATTATTATTTCTTAACTCCAACTTTAACACAGACTTTTGAGTATCCAACATCACAAAACATGTAAAATCTCCAAAAATATTTTTGTAAATGAATTTCAGTTAGAAAAATATTTATGTTCTAATGAGTATTGTGTAGAGATGTTATGTCAAAAATTAGATAAATAAAGATAGAGATGTCAAAGCTCCCTAAATATTAAAAATCACTAGCTTGGGCATCAGTCCAATTCATAAATTGGATAGAAAGTAAATGAATGTTTAATAAAATACCAAATACTTTTCTATATGGTACTCCCATCATAGATACTATACACAACTTAATAGGCAATAATAGAATTTGATTTAGAAAAGAAACAAAGAGTAGTGGTCCATTTGGAACAGAAAATTATGAAGACAATTCAAGAAGATTTTTGCTTTTCTATTGAGAATTAAGTTATTTAGAAACAGAAATAACATTTGGCACTTCAAAGACATGTACTAGTTTTTATGTTGCTTTTCCACAGCTCTTAACTTGGAATATTGCCTGTAAATTGGGTAGAGCTGGGTTATTTTTCCTTTTTCAATTTAAGAAAAAGAAGTACAGAACATGCCACTGATTATTAAACTCAATGAATGGATGAAGATTATGATCAATAGTTCTTTCTCTTTCTTTTTTCTTTTTTTTTTTTTGGTGTCTTTACTCTTTCATTATTCTTTTGGTCTTAACTGCATTTTGTCAAATCTTAACACGGCTATTCTAATTACTTTGTTTTGTTTTTAAAGGCTATTTTTTTAGAGCAGTTTTACGTTCACAGCAAAATTGAGCAGAAAGTGCTGAGATTTCCCTGCCCCCACATATGCATAGCTTCTCCTATTATCAACACTGTCCCCCCCCTCCAGTGGAATATTTGTTACAATGGATGAACTGATGCTGACACATATCAATCACCCACAATCCATTGTTTACCTTAAGGTTCAATCTTGGTTTTGTACATTCTCTGTATTTGGACAAATGCATAATGCCATGTATCCATCATTATAGTTTCACACAAAAGAATTTCACTGCCCTAAAATTCCTTTGTGCTATACCTCACTCAGTGCCTTTTGATGTCAAAGGTCTTGCCCTAAACTAACAAGAAAGTTTTCTAAGACACTCATGTAAGTAGGAGAATGTTATACAGTTCTAAAATTTGAGTTTGAGTAAAAGAAGTATTGGTTTTGAAAAATAAATGTCTGGTTATATTATAGAAACCTCTACCGTGTGGTAAGGCAGGAGGCATCTAAATAAAAGTAATTTGTGAAGTAAAGTTAAGGGTAAAGTCTTCAGGAATACCGATTTTAAGTTACTAAGTTAGGAATAGGGTGTTTGCCTACATTATTGGCTGGTGACTAAGCAGTATAGAGTTAAATCGATAGTCCTGGACCCTAGACTCTGGCTACATCTCCATCATGCATAGTCCCCCGGTTTGTGTGTGAACTTAAAAGGAGTAAATTTTGTCTTTGTTTCTTGGTCCTTTGATTCTGCACAGGGGTAAAGCCCCTTTATTGTTGCCATGCCTTAATTTAAAATGTGTAGCTGTTCTCTTTCTGTTTTCACTGCAGGCTCAAATATCTCTCAAATGCCAATTTTGTGAGAAGACATGGGGAGCTGTCTTTTCTCCTACTTAGTCCCCAAAGTGGTATCTTTTCAACATTTCAAAAGAATTATCTATTTATTCACTCTTCAAATATTTATCAAGCCTCTTCTCTGTGTTGGGCATAGTTCTAATGATTTAGAATGAACTGGTGAGCAAGAGACTCTTGCTCCCGCTCTAGCACTTTTACCTCCCTCAGCCCTCCCTTGCAGCACGGTTCTAAACAAACTCACCTCCTTACGCAGATCTTATTGTCCCCTCTCCTCTTTCCTTTGCACGCAGGTCTCACTTCCTGTAATGGTCTTCTCCTGTCTTTCCAACCCACCCCCCACACCTGTCTTCTATCCTGGCCTTTCAGATCTCAACTCAAACATCACTTCCTCAGGGACATCTTTTCTCATCTTCGAGTCTCCCAGATGTATGCACGTCTTTTTTTGGAAACTTATTTCAGTGGTAAATTTTTCTTTATCTGTGTAATGATTTGATTAACAACTACCTCCCTCACCAGACTGTAAGCCCCACAATGGCAAGGACTGGGTCTTTTTTTGTTCACTTTCATGTTCCCAGCACTCACCACTGTGCCTGGTACAAACAGGGTTGCAAATAATACATGCTTAGAGCCAAAAGAACTGATGGCTAAAGCAGAATAATGGAACACTTCCAAAACCAAAAATGAATATTTATGGGACTTTAAAAAGTTATTTAAAATTTTACCTGTGGTAAATTTTATTATGAAGACCACTTTTGACTAGGATATTTTTAGGATTTTTTTTTTGTATTTTGACAAAATTTTACTAAGAAATCAAAGAGCTGTCCTAAATTACTTTCTTGAATTTCTTATGAATGTTGTGAATTATGGTCATTATCCTCTAATAGAATTTATTCCATTTCAGTCTAAAAGATATCATAATTGACTTTGCCACTTTGTAGTTGAACACTTCTAGAATCTTCCAGGACAGTACCAAGTTGACACATATTTTTTTTAAAAAGACTGCATGACTTAATGTTTAATTTAACTATATTATTTAGTGTTACATCATTAAAGATTTCATGTATATAAAACACTATAACTTTCAAAATTCCACCAGTAAGTTTATACGTCCCAATTTTGGTTCAGATAATGTGTTTATTGGGGAACCCAGGAAACAACATTACAAGTTTTAAATTTATCCTGCAGAAGAGAAGTTAAAAGCAATACTTGCATAGAGGTATTACAGGAAATCCACAAGTTTAAATTGTTTCGGGGAAGTGACGGAGAATAAAACTGAGAAAAGGCCACGGTGCTTATCAACAAGTTGCAGGTAACGTTTCAAAGAGCAGTTCTCATGTAGAAGCCAGATTGCTCTGGTATTAAGAGAGATGGCAATTGGGGAAGTTCAGTCTCTAAGTATAAATTTCAAGGTTTAAGAGTTTGGGAAGCAAGAGCAAGTCGAGGATTTGAAGAACTAGAGTCAAGTAGTTTTATTTGAAATGGAATTGAAATTAAAAAAAAAAAAAAAACTCTCGAAGGGAAGAAACACAATTGTCAGTGTAAGGTCCTTAACAAGAAAGTGAGGCATGAGGTCTGAGTCCAGGGGAGGGTTTAGTTCTCAAGACTTGGGAGAAAGATAAACTGGCAAATGTGAAACGATTTGCGGAGGTGAGGGCAGAACTCCATGATACTTATTTGCCTTATCCTGTACAAGTCCCCAGTATGGTTTTATTATCATTCTGAAGTCCTTCCAGTCTCCATTTGCTAACCATTTCCAAAAATCTTCATGAATGTCGAACAGAATTATCCAAAGTTCAAAAAATCAACTGAGGCCCTTTCTAACTAACCCTGCTACCTTTGATATGCCCCTTTCTCAGCACTCTATCCCATTGCATCTGTTTTCATACTGTTCTAGAGATCATCAGCCATGAACGTGTTCCTGTTTTTCACCTCCTGGTATGTAACTTCCTTCTTTCTTCCCATGATAACTGAAGAATGTATTCTTCCAAGGGATAGCCTTTCCACCAGTGCTTTGAATCCAATACCTGTTTTTCTTGTCTGTTTTTCCTTCTCTATATACTTCCAGTCTCTCATTGCCTTTCTCCTTGCAGTCCACACACATTAAAGTCTCTCCAGTCTTCTCACTTGTGCGTGCAAGTGGGAGCGACGTGTGCATATACAAAACACACAAAACACAGAATCCTGTAATCTTACCCAGTTGTTCTCTTTCCCTTTAAGCCAATCTCCACGAAAAAGTTTTACATTCACTGATTCTACTTCCTCAAGTTCACTTACTTCTAAGTCAGTAATCTGGATACTCTCCCTATATATCAACTAGAAATCCTTTTTTTTTTTAAGTAATTTTTTATCTTCTTATTTGTCCAAACTATTGAAGACATTTTGATACTTGTTTCATTGATCTCAAAGCAACATCTGACTCTACCTTCCGCCATGATGACAATTTTAAGGCTCTCCTTCCTCCACCTCTCCTTCTCATTGTTTAACACTCTGCTCTCAATCCTTCTCAGTCCGTGTACTATACCTAAGTGATGTTATTTGTACCAAATACTACAATTATAGCCTCTCTGCAGAAGACACCATGGTTATGATCCCAACCTAATCCCCTCTATTGAACTGTAGGCACATTCTTCACAATATTCCACAAGTTCTTGCTGGAATGGTGGGGGGTGGGAGGGATGGGGTGATAGACATTGGGGAGGGTATGTGCTATAGTGAGCGCTGTGAATTGTGTAAGACTGTTGAATCACAGACCTGTACTTCTGAAACAAATAATACATTATATGTTAAAAAAAAAAAAAGAAAAAGATAGTAGGAAGGGAAAAATGAAGGGGGCGGGAATCGGAGGGGGAGACCAACCATGAGAGACGATGGACTCTGAGAAACAAACTGAGGGTTCTAGAGGGGAGGGGGGCGGGGGGATGGGTTAGCCTGGTGATGGGTATTAAAGAGGGCACATTCTGCGTGGAGCACTGGGTGTTACACGCAAACAATGAATCATGGAACACTACATCAAAAGCTAATGATGTAATGTATGGTGATTAACATAACATAATAAAATTTAAAAAAATGCAAAATTGAAAACTGGAATCAGCGTCTCACTCTTATCTTGCCAAGGCAGGCCTCCTTCAGTGTTCTCTGAGTAAATTCTCTTCTTTGCAATCAAGCCAAAATCTTCACTTCCATTTTTATGGCTTTTTTTTCTCATACTTCTTCTATCCATATGTTATTAGTTATGCAATCCATATCATTGTGCATACTAAGTATCTTTAAAATATTTTTTAATATAATCTCCCTTTTTCTATGTATTTGAGACTTACAAGTCCTACTCATAATTGACCTCCTCTATGGTGTAATTTGTCCTTTATTGATTGCACTGTTTTCAGTTCAGACCTTCCTCACCTTTTACATAGAATATTTTATTAGCTTCCCGGATAATCTTCCTTTCTAGTAAGTATGGCTACTCCAATATACTCTGCTAGTGAAATCTTTCCAATACAAAATTGGATCATATAATTTGCTGTTTATAAGTCTTTAAGGGGTGCACTAGAGCTTATTTATCCCATGTCCTGTTGATGAATATTTTTTCCCATACAACGGACCTCTATATCAGTATTAGATAAAATGTTATGGAACTATATGAACTGAGGTGAAAATAGGTTCATGTTATGCTAACAACAACAAAAAGAGACCATAAAATAGTATAGGAGCATGAATCTATTTTTAAATGCATATACACGTATATATGTTACATAAACTGGAATACAAAAATTTATATATATGTATAAATTTATACTTATGTATAAATTTATAAATTATGTATATATAATCTAGCTCATTAATTCTCCATCTATATTCTCACCTACATTATTTACATATGTGATATCTAAACTGGAATACATAAATTTATATATGTATAAATTTATATTTATGTATAAATTTATAAATTATGTATATATAATCTAGCTCATTAATTCTCCATCTATATTCTCACCTAAAGGATGTGGATATCTCTTTGTCTTTTTGACATGCGCATTTTCACCCAAACCTGAAATCATAAATAGATGCAAGGATCTTTCTTCCATCCATACCAACATCAAATTACTCATCAGGTCCAATTGATTCTGCATTCCAAGTATTTTTACAATCAGTCGCTTTGTTTCTATCATAATTTCTAATTTTAGCTTGGCTATGAAGCTTTCCTTGCCCTTCTTTCCAAACATATTCATGTGTTTTCCTGTTTGTTCTCTTAAATTCCCAGGCTTGCTTTATCGTATTGCCTATCATAGTCTCTTGATTTTTCTGGGTGTGTTTTTTGTTTCTCCTTTACTAGATGCAAGGAACTTGACACCACTGGCTATATCTGATATGAGGCTAACTTCAGCATCGTGCGTAGTACATGGAAAGCATTTAATCATCATTTGTAGACTATATTAATAAAACACACAGTACTGGGCACATGGCATTGCTTATGGTAATTACATTGACTGAATGTTTTGACAAATGCTGTTTAAGTAAATTCATGATGTGTAATAATTGTGGTGCATATAAAGCTAAAGCCGTGCTTATTTAAAATCTCTTAGCAGGAAAAAAAGGGAAATGTTTGGTATTGTTTCTTTACATGGGGATTAGTTGGAACAATAAGAAAACAATTTGGATGAGAAGAAATGTGGCTGCATCTGCTGAGGAAGAAAGTAGAGTACAAAATTTCAACTATCAGAGTATAAATGATGCCGGAGATGGCATAGCTGGGGAGAGATGGAAAGTAATATATTGATAACTCTCAGGAGGATAATAGTAGATGTAGAGGAATCCATATTTTTACCCTATGGACATATTCCTTCTCTGTCTCTCTTACTGTCTTCAGCCAATTTGTGTCTCTAGTTTCCAGGTTAATATAAATTCTCCTATTTAGTACTTAAAACAAAGTTTCCAGTTTTAGGTTGGGTTCTGTAATGAAAAATACCTGCTCATTGCAAAAACCAGATCAAATAAATTGACCACAAAAGTAAACCAAGGACATTGTCAGTAGAACAGATACATAGATTGAAATAAATAAGGGAAGAAGGCATAGGGTTTTGCCCTGTGCTGATGGAGACCAAAAGGTGCTGAGAATATCAGAGTGATACTCAGAGAGTGGACTGGTTAAGCAGCTCTAGGACGGGAAGATTCATTCATTCATGCATGTATGTATGCATTGAGTTTCTAACCTGTACCACATTATGGTTAGCCTGGGGAGGCCAGCAGTAAATCAAAGAGGTAGGTTTGCTACCCTTTGCTACCCCTGTGGAGTCTACGGGAATATTGACCTAAAATGTGTGTGTTAGAAGTCGAAGTGATCCTTCAGAAGTTTACCAACTCCATAAGTAGAAACTTTAAAACTTACCTATACCCATTTTTTAATAATATAGATAAAATTGAAACCATAAATGTGTCTAACCCATGTGGATTAGGTAATGGTATTACATAAATTATGTTGTTGATACATAATAAAAGAAAAAAATTACAATAAATTTAGGGGGAATTTCAGATTAGGAAACAAGGTATGTCTAAAATGAATTAGAATAAATAAATAATGATAAACAATGTATATTAATGGCATGTGTGTTATAAATAATATTTATGTATAATTATATTTAGGAAAAAATGTGGAAGATCACACTTTAAAATGTCACAGTAAATGTTATTTCTGATGTTTTCCTTATGGTTTATCTGGAGTTCCAGTTTTTTAAAATGAACACACCTTTGTTATACAATAAATTCAGCACCAAAATAAATATGCAGATGACCAAAAATTTTCTGTCAGATATTGAGTGTAATACTGTACTTAGAGCATTGGTCTTGGCTTCAGAAAAGTTAGAAACTTCTGTAATCAATTCGTAATAGTAATCCACAGTATTTATCCATGACATTGTTGAAGACTTTTTTTTAAAGATTTTATTTATTTATTTGACAGAGAGATACACAGCAAGAGAGGGAACACAAGCAAGGGGAGTGGGAGAGGGAGAAGCAGGCTCCCCACTGAGCAGGGAGCCCAGTGCGGGGCTTGATCCCAGGACCCTGGGACCATGACCTGAGCCGAAGGCAGACGCCTAACAACTGAGCCACCCAGGGGCCCCGAAGATGGGTTTTTTAATAGAGTTTGGAAAAAAAAAGGAATTTGTTGGCTTCCATTTAATTTAAGTTTGAACACCTACCTCTTCCTTATTTACAAAGCACATAATTTTTCAACTTTTCCTAGAATCACACATGGAAAATAAAAATTGCAGTGATACATCCAAAATTTGTTTGCAAGGCTACTATATGGAAGACGTGAGGAAATTCCAAGAGGACTTTGAGTTACTGAGAAGGAACTGGCTATATAAGTTCAAAGAGTTTCTTCTTATATTAGGTGGATTTAAAGGAGGAAAATATGGGTTTGGCATGCTCTCTTGAACAATTGTTCAAATGTCTTGGGTTTGGCAAAGTTAAAACTGCATTTTCCTGTTCCCTTTTTTCTCGTAATTTACAAAACCATGTACACTTCAAGGGAAATTTAATCCATATGTTCTGATTCATTTGCACTTAACTTGTCATAATGTTGTTCATGAAAGTTATCTCGTGTCCAAGAACGTTTGTGAGATTATTTTTAATCAGTCCCCTTCTCCCCGTGTTCTAAGGAGCTGTATTTTGGCATTAGGTAGCCAAATGGGAACCACAAAGTTTGAAACTTGAAATCTATGAATTTCAAATGAATTCATACTTGGCCGAAATTTTCTCTCTTATTTATTTGTGTGTTGTAACAGGGAGGCTAATAGCATTAAGCTAAAGACCAAGTGGCAAGACTATATAGATTTTCTTCTTTTAAAAACCAGTTCTTATGAATACTTTTAAAAGTGTTTTGTATTTAATAAATATGTTCTCCCAAATAACAAGTGTGACTTCTCTGCAGAGAAAATATTATATTTCTACAAAGACAAATTAAAGAGCAGATGCTAGATTTATGAGAACTTTTGTCAGCTCTCATTCTTTAGACCTGAAAGGCAGCCACCAGTAATGAGTCTAACACAAAGGGAGAGCAAACCAAGACTCAAGGAATAGCACCTTCTAAAAGTCATAATTGCTTATCCTGTACAAGATTAGTTCCTGTGTCTCTTGGATAAAGATGAAGCCATGGGCAAGGAGAATCTTAAAATATTTGAAATCAAATTGTACATGGGCATTTGGGTACCCATGTCAGAGCATTTCAGATTTTTTTAATTAAATAAATTGTTAATAACTATATACTACCAGTGCTTCTAAGTACTCTTCCAGCAACATAATACAAGACTTGTGCATTGTGGTCAAACAATCCCCAGCACCCCAGGTATTTCAAGGACACATTAGGAATGGTAATGTGAAAAACAGAACGTACCGTGCACTGTTTAGGAGATTGGGATGCCATTAAAAACTCCCCAGGAACAGTGAACTAAGGTCCAATATAAGGCTAAGATTGTGAAAGCTTAAGTTTTAAACCAAACCTAAAATTTCAGCCCACATTTATTTAAATTGATGTTAGACCACCTATCCCCAGGGAGAATGGATGCCTATATTTGCTGTGCTGTGAACTATTTTAGAGCAGAAACACTGTATATTCTCCGGTGAATGTTTATGTGCACATCTGGATATATGCAGAAAACTAATGTAATTAATGGACTATGAAACATAAATTACAGTATTTGAAATATCACTCTTTGATTATGGGTGAGTGAGTCTGTGGTTTCAAAATTAGGGTCTCAACAAGACACACATACATTCACAAACACACATACCCCATTCCACAAACCACCAGCTCCAGTAATAAGTAAGGAATTTAGGCCTTTGGACCAGCTTGAGTCTGTTGATTTATTTCGTTTGGTCTGTCATACATATTTCTAAAGGGAGAAACTTATCATGTAGCATTTGAGCATATTTTCAAAATATTACAGTAACTAGTAATTACAAGAAAGGTAACGTTACTATATACTTCATCATTTATATAAACAAGTCAGTTTTATGGATGGAATAGTTTTTCATCTAACAATTAATCTTCAGATAACTTTTCATGACCATTATTCATTCAACTAATCTATTTGTCATCTATCTATCTATCTATCTATCTATCTATCTATCATCTATCATCTATCTATTATCTTTTTTTTTTTTTGGAGTACCACTATCACGCCAAGAATATTATTGGAATTTAGGGTGGAAATGGGACAAGATTCATCCACAAACTAAGTAGTGCCAATCTTGAGATTATGCTGGTAACTCATTCTTTGAGTGCTCCAGTTGAGCTATGTTTGCAGCATTGAATACCTCGACAAATTAAGAACTGATTTTGTCCTAGAATCAAGAAAAAGGCTTCATAGAGCAGAGGTTGTTTGAGCGTGGTGATTTTATTTCATTTTCTGGGTCATTGTTTCCATGATGAAAAAAATGTTGTCTTATTCTCTCATAGGGGATTGTTTTGAGTTAGATTATCCAGTCCCTATATTTGCTGCACCCTTGGAGTCTGGCTTATTTTCTGCTACATGATACTAGAAAGAGATTGCCTTCAAGAAAATTTCATTCTCCTGGCCTTGGGGACTGGAAAAGAATCCAAAAGCAATGTCCAACTAATGTATACTTTTTTTTCCCAGACACCCAAGATATAGAGATCTCTCCATAATCCTGCAGATTTCCTGAGTACCCATGGAACTAAATGAGTGTAACTGCACATGAAACAGGTTCTAGCAAGGCTGCTTCTGGCTAGAATCCATTCCTAGAGCAGCATTAACATGCATGAGTGACCAGAAAGAAAAGGGTTATCCCCACACTATAAATACATATGTATTTAAAAGTATCCATTCCTTTATTTAAGTGTTCAAAAATAAATTTAAATTACCTATCATATGTTTGGTGATGTGCTAGAATTAAAGATAAAAGGATGAAACTCCTATAAGTAAAATTCCTGTCACCTAGCCCATTCATTATTTTTACATGAACCACTTAAACGTTATTTTCATAGTTTCATACCAGTAAATTCTGCTGAGAAAAAAAATTGTTGCAGACTTCATTTTTTACCAAACGATATATTTTTTCATGTATCTCAAAATATTCTTTCTGAAAGAATAACATGTTAAATGTTCCATGTTGCCTCATGGGTAGATGCTTATATTTTCTGAATAATCTGAACATTCCTTCTTACTCAAGGCTGAATTTTAGAGAGTTTTGTGTAACGGATCATGGTGGCCATGAGAACTAATGGCATGTTTTCAGTATCTATTACAGAAAGTGTACAACTGGGTTCATCAAGCTATTATTTTACATCAATGGAATCATTAGTCTAAAATGCATATGAAAAATCCTTCAATTAATCACTGCCTCTTCAGGACCTCTACTTGCTTGATAAATAGTTATTCTGTAAGAATTTTCACACTGCATTATTGTGCGTCCTTTGTGCATCTTTTTCTAACCAGCTAGACTGTCAAGATGAGTGTCCTAGCTCTACTTTGCCACTGCTTAGTGTAGAGTCCAGCACAAAGGTAAATTCACTAAATCTCGTTAGAACTAGCACATTGGCACATGTCCTGGATTTCATCTGATGCTGGCATTAACACTCTCTTGAACTCCTGCTCATCACCCTTTCCTGAAAGTAAAAATGCACATTCAAAATTAGTGACATTCTAGAAGGTCTATAGTTACCACACTTAGTTTTAACAGTTTCAAATTTAAGTCCCTATTTGCTCAATGTTTGAAATCAATTTGAACATACTTGTAGAAAAAAAAACCATCAATAAATTCCATATACTTTACTTCTGGTCTTTGCACAGTGAGTGGGTGGTTTTCATACTCTGCTGTTATATGTTAGTGGATGGGCTAAAGATAGAACCTTGCTATTAACTTTGAAGAGCCAGACTTATGGTAACTTAAGCCCCCACTTAAAAGGCATTTAAACTTTGTGCGTGGGTTTGTGTATATGTGTGCACATGCAAAGGAATCGTGCCCACTACACAACTGCCCGTGTAATTCAAGTTCTATGATTTCAATATGAGTAATAGGAGTATGACACTATAAGAATATTTATGGCTAACAGCTTTTGGTGATTTTTTTTCTGCCAAAATGTGTTTGCTTGTTCAAATTCCTTTCTGGTGAAGAATAGGGTTATAAATGTAAAGGCAAGGAAATGGATCTAGTGATAAAATAAGGTTAGAGAAAAAAAGACTTAGAGAGAAATTGGCATTAGGTCTTTTAAAAAAAAACAGGATTGTGTGTTTATTTATTAATCAACATAAAAAAGTGAAGGTTTTAGACAATAATCGGATCAAGTTGGAATTTTTTAAAATGTTAACTGAAGACAACTATGAGCTATTTTTTTTTATATTTCTGCCTGACTTATCCGATTTTACATTCATTATTTATCATAAAATATTTTTAAATCCTAAGATTTGGCAAATTAAATCTCTTGCCTCTGAGAGTGCTTGCCTATGTGGGAAATCAGAAAGAAATTAACAAAAGTAGACCCCTTAACGGTACAAGAAATAAAGCTGGGGGGGTGCATGTAGAGAGAAAAGATCTTATTAAAACCCAAATGCCATTTAAATTTTCCATTTACCAATAGTTCATACCTAATTTTACTAAAAGTACAAATAATATCTGGAAAGGGTTGTAGGACTCAATATATATACTAAAATTGAGGGTTGGTACTAGGTAATTAGAGAAAGGTAGTGAAGCAAAATGTGAATGCTGTCGCTGAATGCATGCCTGTCTCCCTACTCTAGAACACTGCCTGGTGCATAATAACACTCAATGAAGAATTAGTAATTGATAGGTTCCAAATAGCGTTAGGACTAGAGAGTGTTTGACCACTACCTATAGCAAAAGTATTGAGACTCTATATAATCTTATATACTTCTGTAAATAAAACTCTTTTTTTAATTCCTTCAAAGCCAGGACAGATTTTATACAACAGTGTTTTGTTTCTCTCCTTTTATTGCTTCAGTACTTTCCACTGGCTACACAAAAATAATCTAATGAACACAAAAAGTCCATAGACACACCTATGAGAACTCTTTAGAACAATACTGTCCAGGGTTCCTGGGTGGCTCAATCGTTAAGCGTCTACCTTCAGCTCAGATCATGATCCCGGGGTCCTGGGATGGAGCCCCGAATCGGGCTCCCCGCTCCGCGGGAAGCCTGCTTCTCCCTCTCCCACTCCCCCTGCTTGTGTTCCCTCTCTCGCTGTGTCTCTCTCTGTCAAATAAATACATAAAATCTTAAAAAAAAAAAAGAACAACCCTGTCCACTTGCAATTTCCATGTTAATGGAAACGTTCTATAAACAGTTTTGTCCAGTACTATAGCCATCGGCCACATGTGCCTACCGTACTTGAAATGTGGCTCGTGCAACTAAGGCAAAGCATTGTGACTAGTTGTCTGTGTCTGAGGCTGTGCCATCAGCCCAGCTTAGGAAAAACACCTTATGGAATTTTATTTTATTTTACTGTTGTATTTTTTTGAGTCCAGTATGTTACCTTTCTCTTCTCTTTTTTAATTCCACCTTGGTAAATACAAAGAGGATTATCACGATAAATATTCATTTATAATCTGATTATACCATACTGCAGAAAGGTAACATTTTTTCCTCTTTTAACTGCTCTTAATACCTCCCTCTATTTATATCTTACCAAAAAAGTACATTGTTTTATTTTATTTTTATTTTTTTAAAGATTTTATTTATTTATTTGAGAGAGAGAGATAGAGAGCACGAGAGGGAAGAGGATCAGAGGGAGAAGCAGACTCCCTGCTGAGCAGGGAGCCCGATGTGGGACTCGATCCTGGCACTCCAGGATCATGACCTGAGCCGAAGGCAGTTGCTTAAACAACTGAGCCACCGAGGCGCCCCATATGTGATACTTTTTCAAATGGATTTTAGTTATTGAAGACATAGTTACTCCTGATTTTTTTATTATTTAAAATTCTCAGTTTTTCAAAAACAGCCATAATAATTACTTCAGTAATTTATAGATCAGGTTTTTCTTTCATGTTTAATGAAAGACTTGGTTTTAGAAAAGAGCCTTACAAAAGGTTTAAAAAATAAGAAAACCATGCTTTTATTTCTAATGTTCTATTAATCCTATTATGCCATATTTATCACTTTGTTCTTATGAGAAACTTTATGATGGCCATTGCTATAACCAATTGCCTTTTTAGAGCAAAAGAAAACCATAATAAGGAAATAAGACTGGTTATAAACTGCCATTTTTCACTGGACAGACTTAATTGTTACTAGCCACAATAAACAGAATGCATTGTTGAACATTATTGGCCAGCTTCTCCTAGAGTTTCATTCACTGGATGGCAAGAACATCATCTTGGACAGAGAATCTTAAACACTTTTACATGTATAAGCACAACGTACTGCCAAGAACACTAGGGTATCTTTCTGTTTTTATTAGCCTGGCTTCTCTAACAAGTCCCCATAAATTCTGTGCCTTTCCAGGGCCACAAAGAACTGGGAAATAGATTACTTTCAGGGCTTGTGTATCTTTATGCAGGCTTTCATGGAGCAGCTGAACAACGATTCTTGAACAGGGCCCGTAGTGTAACAATAGCTGAGATGATATTATAAAGAGTCAATTTACTATCCAACGTATAGCTGTCAATAAATTGGACCTATTTTCTGGGGATAAAACTGATTACTTGGAAAGCCAAATAAGGATTTTTCCCCGTGATGTGTTGGTGTGTGGGGGATTTCTTTGAATTTTGAGGAGATTTGGGGTTGTTTCTATTGAAAGCAATATTTGCCCATATACCTTCGAGCTGTTTTTCTCGATTTTTTGAAAGTAACATGTTAATAGTTGCTACAGAAAAGGTAAAAAAACCACAGTTCTAGACAGCTTATTCACCTACTGTTTTGGTATAATAATGACTAGAAATACTTCTAATATATAAATCTCCAGATTGATGAAACTCCTGTCCAGTTTTCTTACAAGAAAAGCATTTACAAGTGCCCCTGAATAACATTTTTATAGGCTTTCCAATTTTTTGTCAGATGGAAGTTAGAGAATTTTTTTTTCCTTACCAAATTTGTTTTTTACATTGTTTCATGGTTATTACTTAAAGACCCAAATGGATTGTAAATTATAGATACCAAAGTCCTTTGGGGGGTGAGGATAGAGTAAGAGAGTTGAGGGACAAGAAGATGAAAGGAAGAAGAGAGAAAGGAAAAATCTAGGAGCAGTGTATTGTGTATACTTCACAGGCAGAATAATCCTTTCTAATATTGAGCTCCTTTATTTTTTTTTAAAGATTTTTATTTATTTATTGAGAGAGAGAATGGTAGAGAGAGAGCATGAGAGGGAAGAAGGTCAGAGGGAGAAGCAGACTCGCTGCTGAGCAGGGAGCCCGACATGGGACTCGATCCCGGGACTCCAGGATCATAACCTGAGCCGAAGGCAGTCGCTTAACCAACTGAGCCACCCAGGCACCCTATTGAGCTCCTTTAAAAATAGAATAGCATTCATTGAAACATGGCATTTACTAGCTCAAAGATTTAGATGACTCAGCCTCTTTTGCTGCTTAGGTCTTAGTGATTAGTGAAAATATAAGTATTATCAATGAACTGAGAATATAATAAATGGGAATTTCATGAACCATCTAAATAGCCTAGACCAAAAGCCCACATGTAAGGTCATGCTCATCATTTTTCATCTTTCTAATTCCTGAAAGATTCATCAAGAGTGTCATATGCTGCCTGTTGCCATACACAATTAAGAACTCTTAAATGTTGTCCGTGATCTTTCTACTCTGCTGGCTAGGAAGTGCTTAGGAGTGGTTCTCGGCCTTTTCTCCCATCTGGAGTTAACCTCTCATCAATTTTACACCAAAAGGATAAGGAGGTCCCAGGCTGCTAATCCATTCCTGAGCATGGTCATTGTCTAATTTATAGGACATATAGGGATTTTCTTAACATTATCAGAGGATTCCTGATTTGACTTTCTATTCTCAGAAAATTTGACTCTGTTGTGAAAAATAGTTATGAAAACAAAAATTTATAAGAAATGAGTATTTGAAAATTTATTTTCTCTGTGTTTATTACCCTTTCACATCCCATTAAGATCCTAAAAGAGGTTTACATACAAACAGAAAAAAGCGTTAAGTTGTGGTACAAGATAACAAATATTTTAGATTTTAAACAATTATATAGTTGGAGAAATATTAGGGAAAACAGGAAAAAGTTATGTTTCCTAATGAGATATAAACAAACAGAAATAAGAAAAAGGAATACAATGCCTTTCTATATGGATTGAGTGAAAGAACCATATTTGTCCTGATAGAGTTGAAATGGTGTGGTGATTACTTGGCAGGTGAATCAAGAGCATCACCTAAATTTACTTTTTGAAGAAAGAACTAGAGAGAAAATGCAAGTGATGGAATTTCAATGAGATAACAAGAAACATGCGTGATGATCAGTGTTAAGTTTGTTAACATACTTAAAAAATATCCATGCCTGTTTTTTTATGTCATCTCCTGTATCTTTGATAATAACCTTGCTTCATCAGTCCTCACTTGCCCTTCTTGCATCTCCTTCCTTTCCCTTTCTTCTGGCTTTGCTTGTCTCTCCTGGGCTGTAAACCAATCTCGAGTAGAAGAACCTGCATTTTCAATGATTTCTGCAGAAGTAGAGGTGATGCCTAATGTACTTGGATCAGGAATTCTCTTCTCATTACTAAACCTGACCTACCCTTCAATTCCCTCTTCTTCAGAACTACCACCCCCACATTACATCCAGTGGGTTATTCCCAACTTTCAAACTTTGCTTTTAGTTTCTTGCTTCTCAAGCTTAGCTTTCTCCTGCCATGGAGCTTTAGCATGTGAATCAGATCATTAAAGTTTTGGGAGCCTCTCTCTCCATAAGGTAGGCAAAGACAAACAAAAAATTCTCTGATTTATAATGGAAAATTGATAAGATCAGAGTGTTGTTAATATTAGTCTTTTTGTGCTATATCATTAACAGGGTTTTTGTTTGTTTGTTTGGGGTTTTTCTTGGTAAACTTTTCAGAGGTCTAAACCCATTATTCCTGGTATCAAACTGCTGTTTTCTGTGATATGTTTGTGCAGTTCTGTTCTTATTTATGTTACAAATAATTCTATATTTGATATTTTTGCCTTTAGTCATACTCAGAACAATTCTTTTATAACAATACTTGATAACTTTTTTAGTCAGTCATAAATTGCAATAATTTTCCACTTCATTAAGTATTTTCTCATAGCATAGTTTGTTTCCATAATAATCAATTGTATTTACAATTTAAAATGTTTACTTAATTGATTTCCACTGCTAAGCTCAAGTTGTTGCAAGACTTTCTAAAACAACAACATAGCAATTAATATTATTTTATGTATTGTATGTATCTTTAAATATTTTCAAAATTTAAAAAAATCACTCTAACAAGGGGTATAAATATACCCCTCAGTTCATATAATGCAAAATTACAATCCAGAAAGCCTATAAAATATATATGCACATCAATGAGTGTAGTACTTGTCTTTTTGCATCCTAAATAATACAAAGAATTAAACTTTAAAATGCTCTTTTGTTGACTTCATAAATAAAACATTTGTCTTTAATTATATTTAAATAATATTTGTTGCTAATTTCTTTTTCTGTATTGCCTATTAATACCCATTGTCTATTTTCAGTTGACATGTTTATTTAGTTTTATTAATTCATAAGAGCTAGCCATATAGCATGACTATTAACCATCATTTTGTCAGTTTTCCCAAATGTTGTCCAAGTTTATTTGACTTCATAATTTATTTTGATACTTTCTGAAGTAATGAAAATGCACACTTTTAAGTGTAAAATTTTTAGTCCTTACATTTTTTTCAGTAAAGAGTTCTTAAACTGATATTAAACAGAGTTCTATACTTTTTAAAAATTTTTCCTAAAATTTAATTTTGATATAAATGGATATAATTAATTTTGCAAGATTAATATAATTAATTGTATAAGATTTGCATGTTTGCTAATTTAAAGCACTTAATCAAAAATCAAAACACAAGCAAATTATATTCTCCTGACTGATTTGCATTTCACAGTTATAATATAAAAGATATTACTAATAATAGCAAAATATAATTTTATAAAATTTGTAGCATTTTAACAGCTGTCAGGGCAAGGCATATCAGGCCTTTTTATATTTTCTTAGCTACTCTTGCATGATTACCATTTAAAGTGAATTTTAGGATAATTTTGGCTATATTGACCAATTTCCATTTCAAATATTGATTTTTAAGTTATTTGAAGAAAAAGATATCTTTATAACATTTAGTCTTCTCACCCAGCAACAAGGTGTGTCTTGCCTTTTGTTCATCTTTCTTTCACTGCAAGAAAGTTTTTAGTTATCTTCACTCAGTTCCTAACAAGTTTCTTGTTGAAATATTTCCTTATAAGTAATATAATTTATGCATCTATTCTTATTGGTGGAGACTTTTAAAGTCAATTACCATATAGCATTTAAAATCACTAATTTTAGTATGTTATTTTTGTAAATAGCCATTTTACAATATTGCTTTATTAACTGTAATGACTTTTAGTTGATTTTGTTAGATTTTCCAGGGTAAGAATAAATCACATAAACATAATGATAATTGTGTCTTCTACATCACATATTACAGCGGCTCTCATTTATAAAATATTGTTAAATAATAATGGCATTTGCAGTAGCATATCTTTTTCATAACTTTCTTGAGAAATCTTCTAATGTTCCACCAGTAACTATGATGTTGAATGTTTATTGAAATAATATTTTGCAGTGTTGATGATGTGTTCTATATCCATTTTACCAATTCTAATCAGAAAGCAAATATTTTTAAATGCCTTTGATGATGGTGACATAAAATCTAGTGTTAGAACACAGAATATTGGGTCACTTGCTATTGTTGATGAAAATCATTAAATATAGTAAAATTAAAAAAAAAAACTACTGATACATTGAAATGTGCCATATAGTATCGCCAAAATAAGAAGCAGCTCATAAGAAATCAGACCCTGCCATTTGAAACATTTGCCTTTGCAACTCTGGACTAAATTTCCATATGTCAGATCACCATTTGTACAGCCCATGAAACTGTAACAGGTAGGGGCACCTGGATGGCTCAGCTGATTAAGCGACTGCCTTCAGCTCAGGTCATGATCCCAGCGTCCTGGGATGGAGCCCCGCATCGGGTTCCCCGCTCCGCGGGAAGCCTGCTTCTCCCTCTCCCACGCCCCCTGCTTGTGTTCCCTCTCTCGCTGTCTCTCTCTCTCTGTCAAATAAATAAATAAATAAAATCTTAAAAAAAAAAAGAAAGAAGGAAATTGTAACATGTAGGCTTAGATCCTCAAAGGCCAGTCACGTGGCCCTCCATATGTATATTCTTTAGAGGTCACTTGTAACCCTTAATAAATGCTACTTAGCTGAAACACCTCCATATGTATATTCTTTAGAGGTCACTTGTAACCCTTAATAAATGCTACTTAGCCGAAACAGCTAAGCAGCTTACAACGCTGCTAAATTTTTCTGTTGTTTTATTTAGAATTTTGGCATTTATATTTATTCACAGCGTGGGTCTATCTGGCAGTTTCGTGGCACATGCCACATATGGCAGGTACGCTATCAAAAGAGAAAATGCATGCAGGAGGTACCATCAGCCACCGGGCTTCAGCTGCAGTACCTTCGCTTTTCCCTGCAGCATTCACACCAAAGCCACATTCTCTTCTACAACTCCAGTCAATGATTATGGATACTACAGTTACTAAACCTTGGCCGTATCAACCCAATTTCAGGGTCTTCTACAGGTATTCTTCACATTGGAGCTGCCGACTGCGCTGGACAAAATTTTCTTGTCCTTGCACTACTCTGAGAATCTTTCTCCTCAGGCTCTCTCTGATCCCTCTCTCCTTTTATATGTATCATACAGACATACTAATCTAAAGGGTTTCCCCGTCTATCCCTGCTCCCTCTTCTCTTTCACAGATGTTTCCCCAGTTAATATCTGGCACTTAATGGTAGCTGCCTCCCGTGGGTCCCAAACAGACAGTCTACAAGTTTCCTTATTCTGCTCCTTGGTCAAGAATATTTACTAATGTTATGTTGGCTTCATTAAATAAATCTGGTAGCTTTCCACCTTTCTTATGTTTTTAAACAATTTATAGAGCATGAGAATCATGTTTTCCTTAAGTTTTTTAAGACATAAATACCTTAAAACCTTTGGGCTTTGTGAATTTTGTTGATCACTTTTTGAGAATTTGTTTTCCTTTCTTCTATCATTATAAAGGCTTCACTTTTCTTGGCCAGTTTTGAAGGTTTCTGTTTAGCTAGAAAGTCACTCATTTCCTCAGGATTTTTTACATTATTCCATAATTTATGATTTTCAGAGAATCTGCAGGTGTACTATCCTTCTTATTCCTAATCTTACATATATGCCAGTTTGTTTTCTTGATTTAAGTTGTGATACACTTGATTTTTAATGTTTTAATTCAATTTCCACTTATAAATTTACTTTTTCTTACAGTTTTCCTTATATTTGCCTTATTTCTGTACTGTTCTGTATGAGGTAAAACTATGAGATAATATAATATGAATTAGGATATTTGCTTCAGAGCAAAAGAGAGCCAAGAATTCTCATCCTAAATAGTGGAAAGAACCAGAACTAGATGAATGAATCCATCTTTGGAGGATCTCTGGGTCGGAATTCTACAGAGAGCACACAAGATAGGAAAGAAGACTCAAGAGATAAAACCAAAATTCAGAAAGTTGAAAAGAAACAAGGAACATCAACTTTTGAGCACTTATTTCCAACAAAGTTTACTATTTCACAAGATTTATATAATAATAAATGCAGCAAAAGTCATGCCAATGCTGTTTTTTTAAAAATTGATTCTCATTAGTTCATATAATAACTAATAACATTATTTAGCATGTTTTTAATTCATTGTCATGATCTCAAATGTATTTAGCTCGTTTGGCCTGTTCTGGAAGGCAACATTCTTTCACTTATTCATGGAATCTAACGGTAAATTATTTTATTTACCTTGTGCTTTCTGAAGCAAAATCTATATAACTTACATGGGAAGATTTAAGAAAAGTAAATGCTATGAACTGGAAAATTTATTGTGCTTATCTGCAAGTATTTTATAGTCAAACAGAATGCATATTTAATGCTACAATAATTTTATTGTAAAGGAATTTATTTCTTTTGTATTTGTTCCACAAATAGGTTTATTTTTAAAATACAATTTCTGTAAAAATGTAAGAAGGCTAAAAAAATACTGACATTCATCTCATAAAGACAGAGACATCCTGTCACTATTTTGGTTTATACATCAGAAAAGTAGGAGTGGAAATAATTATTCCAGAGCAACAGCTCTCCCTTAGCTGGCCTGTGTATTCAAGCTGACTGAAACTTTTGAAGTGATTTCAAACTGAGTCACACTGGGAGATTCTTTGAGTTTCCTTGTCCTCCTGGATGTCATTTTCCTTTCATTTTACTTTTGTTTCTTTATCTGTGCATTTTAATCCATTTGTGAATATTCCCATATTCTCTTTGCGCTAGCTGCTTTCTCTCTCCCTTTTTAAGATATGGATAGATAGATAGATAGATAGATAGATAGATATAGATATAGATAAAATTTGCTCTAATTTTCATTCTTAGCTAGCACATATCTTTCCCAATGCCTCTGCATAGATAAAGCATATATTCAGGAATATTTACATTTTGAAATATTATTCAACAATTTCATTGTTTCAGATATTATTTTAGGAGCAACAACTACATTCTGGGTGTCATAGTATGACAAAGTTGTGAGGTGGGAGGCCTTTGAGTGAATACACAAGGGCTAGAATCTCTGTTACCCCACTTACTAGTTGTGTGACCTATAGCAAGTCTTTTAAAATTGTTTAACTTCACTTTGCATGCATAGGAAAGGGAGATGGTAATGACATATATATTCACAGATCTTTTTAAGAATTAAAAGACAGAACACAGGTAAAGTACTAGCACGTCCTGCTCAAGACAGAGACAATTCCGAATAAATTCTAGCTATCATTGTTATTAACATTCATTTTTAAAATGAAGAAATAGATTAATAGATGTCGAGTAATTTACCAAAGTTTACTCAGCTGATTTGAGGTTCTATCAGGGTATGAGTCTTTCTTAGCCATTGGAAACAAGATAACTTCTCGTTCTCTGAATCCTATCAGTCATTCCTGGATGAGCAGCATAAGGAATGTGACATATTCAGGGGGCATGATGGTCTGAGTTCTTGAAAAATGGGTTTTCATGAAGAAAATCTTTATTAATGTTTGTTAGTGTATCTTGTGTGTTTGGAGAGTGGAATTGTAACATTTCATATTGCTGAAAAGTTATATGAGAATCATTACAGATTCTGAATCTGTACAGATCTTGGACAGATAACATAACAAAAAGTCTGAAAACTATTCAGTGGGTTTGGGATTTACAAGTTCACAGGTAACTTTTGTGAAAGCGTCTTCAATACAATGGCAGAAAAGCACATTGAAGTGGGTTCAGTTATCAATGAGAGATGCGGTAGAGGCTAAGAGCATACACAGTTCTTTCAATAAGCTCAATGGTGACTAGAAGGTGAGTTTTATTTGAGAAAAGCAAGTTTATTATTTATAACATTCTCAGAGTAGTATGTGTGGATTTTTCTTATCCTGAAGACACAGTGGACATGTGGCTATCACTGGGGTAAAGTGATTCTTTATGCGCAACCGCTCATAAGGCTCACCAAATGAAGGACAAAGAAAAAGAGAGATCTTGCCTTTCTTTTTGTATTTAGAATGATATCCTGCCAATGCACTTTTAATTCTGAAGAAGCGAATCAAAAGGAAGCTAATCCAATGCAAGATTTCTTCAGACTTGCCATTTTTAAATTAATCATTATAATTAATTTTGTCATATTGGTAAAAATGTAATAATGCTTTTCCACATAACTTATAAGTTACTTATGATTTATAATTTGTTATTTAAATGAATTGTGTTCTCCACCTCCACTGAGGACGTTATGATACTTCAGTGGTTTAATTAAATGTGTTGAAATATAAAGCCAATAATGTAAAAAATTGGGGGGGATAAAGGATTTTGTTAACTCTGTGTTCTTTAATCATTTGTTCATTTACAGAGTCTGTATTTTACTCTGGCTGATATAGTTCAGTTGGGATGCAAAAGAACTGAGGAACACTGGGAAGAGTACGGTATTACACACCAGAAAAAGAGGAATTTTGATCAAATAACTTACATAGAAGCTGTTTCTATTACTCCAAACATTTTTTTTTTTTGAAAAATGTCTTGGTGCTGTGGGTGGGGAGATGAATTAGTCAATATCCTACTATTTTATTGCTATGAAACCAAACTTCTTTTGAATTTTTTATTAATGTGGTTTGGTTTTATGTCTGGTAGAAGAGTCGCATCCTGCACAAAATGGCATTAATGAAAAGGTCTCCTTTTTTTTTCTTGCAATATACTACTTGCTATTGTAACTTATTCTGCTCATATCCTTGTCAATTTATTATGGGGATACTCCCCCACCCCCTCCAGCCTTGGAATGCACTCTAAATCTTTCCAAAGCATAGTTTCACTCATGGCATAATTTAGTGGTTTCCTTGGAATCACAGTGAATGGTATATTGGACCAAAACTCAAATAACTAACATTATGTCAATATTGGGAAATTAGAAAAAACATTATTTTTCTTATTACCAACTATTTGGTGATACTAAATTTTCACTTGAGTAAATAGTTCTAATTGAATTGGGACCCCATGCACCCTCTATTGGAATCTGTTAAAATTTGTAAAATTCTCCAAAATTTGCTATCTTTATCATCAAACTCCTTTCAGGGTCCATTCCCCTGGTAGGGAAAACTGTCCCACCTCTCAATAAACTCTCTTTTCATTTTTTTTTTCTAGCTTAAAATACTCTCTTTCACGTGAGAGTACTCAAGGATTTCTCCTTCTGCTTCTACCTTTTCAGAAAGGGAAAAAGGAGGCATTTCCTCCAGGTGTTGGTGGACTGGGGTAGTAGACATCTTGTACCTCAGGTCCTTGCGTGGTCTTCCAGTGACCTACATGCTTGTCCTGATCAACTGGGTCTTCTTGGCTTAACCAGCCCCACTGCCAATCCTTGCAGGTGGGCTCCAACATCCAGTCCTTGGGTTTTTTCTTCTTCCTTTGCTTCTCTCTGTGATCTCCCCCTATCCCCACACTTCAGTGAGGCAGCACCAACAGCTCTTACAGAATTCAGCACTTAGTGATTTCCTATGTTGTCAAAATAGGCATGGGAAATGGGAGATTCTGATTCAGGCCATCCACTTGAGCACCTCCCTTAGTTATTTCTGCTCCTTAGTAAAGGCACCACACTGGACACACAGGAGCTCTCTAAGTTGTGTATGATCCTTCTAGGCTGAATCTGGGATTCCTTTATAATTTTACCACCATTCTTACCATTATCAATCTAAGTTTGAGAAGTGGGGGTTGAGAGGAGTAAAGACTCCTTCAGAGTAAGGACTCCTGCACCTGACCTCTTGCCTTTCTCATCCTTTCTTCTTTCTTCTTCTTCCCTCATCATCTACTTCATAATCAACCACTAATGTTTGCTTTTGATATATTGATATGAAACAACCCCCCCATCAACCTCTCCTACACACACACACACACACACACACACACACACACACACACACACATTGGATATTCCCACAAAATATTACCTATCTCTTAAAAGCCTGGCTTTCATCACTATTATCCCCTATTCATTTTATTTAAAACATGCTCATTAGAGACTCAAAACCAAGAAATATTATTTTTGTTGTTTTGTTTTGCTCTCCTGTCTGGGGTAATCCATCTCAATCTCACAGACTAGTTTTAGTGGTAGAAAAGTTAGGGTGAAAACAAGACTAAATCACTGAGAAGAGAAACACCCAGGGGTGTTTCTAAATACTGTCCCACTACATAGTAGTTTTAACAGTATTTGGCTTAACTTGAACAATTCATCTAGGCCTCTTGAACAATGTATCACTTTTACCTACTTGTATTTAATAATATAATGGTGTTGACTAAGGCAAAAAATTTACTTCAAAATAAGATATACAAATAGAACTGCATGCATGAAACTCATCTAGTATTTTCTCTGCTTTGGACATTATCCTTAATTCTGGATTTTTCAATAGGTTGTGCATACATTTGTTAGAGAGAAAGATGAATTGGCTTTTGATAATATTGAGTCATATAGGAAAACTACAGATTTCATTCAAAACCAAAATTTCCCTAGGTAAAAGATTTTTGTTTTTGTTTTTGCTTTTTTTTTCAGGCTAAACTGTCAGATTGCAGTGCAAATGTGCCTCAGAAATATGCCTTTTATTACTTATAAAAACATACTGAGTCATCATTGATCAAGAATCCCAGATTTAGTGAATTTACATGACAACTCGTAGATTTTTGTCCCGAAATAATTTCTCTCTGGTAGAAAAGACAACTCCAAATGTTATGTTTTATTGTCTTGTAAGATATTAACCTGTTTTGGGCGCCTGGGTGGCTCAGTTGGTTAAGCGACTGCCTTTGGCTCAGGTCATGATCCTGGAGTCCTGGGATCGAGTCCCACGTCGGGCTCCCTGCTCAGCAGGGAGTCTGCTTCTCCCTCTGACCCTCTTCCCTCTCGTGCTCTCTAGCTCTCATTCTCTCTCTCTCTCTCAAATAAATAAATAAAAACTTAAAAAAAGATATTAACCTGTTTTGTACCTATGTTCTTTCACTTTCTTTTGACTGACTATAAAAATCTCCATTTCTTAAATTCTCTTTTGAATATCTTAATTGATTAGCTCGATAAAATATTTTACACACACTCTATTTATATTTGAGTAAGGATAAATGTTCTTAACTTTTGGAAATTTGAAATTTTGAAAATTAAATTTAAATTACAGATGATTCTTGTTCTATTCTACAAAGTTGTCATAAACACTGGCTTAGCCAACCACATCTCCTAGGAGAAATATGGGTTAGGATCCTTGTGAACCTCTGATCACATTTTCATCCACTGATTAATACATAACTTCATTTTATTTGTATTTTCTATTTAAAGACACCTGATTTAGGGGTGCCTGGGTGGCTCAGTCATTAAGTGTCTGCCTTCAGCTCAGGGTCCTGGGATCGAGCCCTGCATCGGGCTCCCTGCTTGGTGGGAAGCCTGCTTCTCCCTCTCCCACTCCCCCTGCTTGTGTTTCCTCTCTCACTGTGTGTCTCTCTGTCAAGTAAATTTAAAAAACCTTAAAAAAAACCACCTTATTTAATATATATTATTGATTCATTAACATTGAACCCATGCCAACAGAACAATAGCTCATGGCTCAGAGAAACTTATCTAATAAATGTATTTTCTCTGTGAGGTACACCACAGACTTGTTTTACTGGAGACACCAGTCAGCATTTCAGCACCAGTGCTAAGGGCCATTTAAAACAGTGAAATCACCAACAAAAAGCACAAAAATGCAAAAAAACGTAGTATTAAATGGACCATGAAAAGGACACTTGTTTACAGCATGAAAGTTCAAACAAGACCGAGAATCTCCTTGTTTGACCTCAACTGGGAATGTGTTCCACAAGCAACTCACATTTTTTGCCTCTCGGTGCATGTCTGTGAATGACCACAGAAGCACCAAGAGTATTGATTTGGGGTTTACAAATGAATTTTAACAAGTAGGTGAATTCACAAATGCAGATTCCACAAATAATGAAGATGAGCTGTATGTGCATGTATACACATATAAATTAATAACTATCACATTCAATGAAATTATCACATTTATTCTGAAAGAACAAAAAGTAATGAAAAAAATATTAAATCTTATAAACAATATCTCCAACCAAAAGAAGATAAGAGGAATAATTATGTGAGGATAATTTTTTACTTTTTAAATCTGTTTCAAAAATATCAACCTCTAAAAGACAAGATGCATTTTTCCCTCCCGTTTATTTTAATAACTAATAAAACACAACTACTTCTGAAATGAATAATGCAGTACTCTGAGTCATTTTATGAAGACGATTCTCAAATTAGGTAAGCTTAGCAGTGTTGGTGTATAATTACAAGTAGAAATGTTTGGTTTTCTTGGTATGAGTTTGAAATATTTTTCTGAGGAGTAGAAGAATTACTCTGTTTCTGAAGTTGACTACAACACTTACATAAAAGTAGAGCGTATTTTGTAACTTATATTTCTTCCATTCAGATTCATTTGCAAAAAAAACCCTGTTTTTGCAACTATTAAACTCATGAACTACCAACATTACCCTAATCGTTTCTTGAGAACTTTTATCTTCTTATTCAACTGAAGTTTATTAAGACCTCTTAATGTCTTCAAAACTGAAAAGCCATTTTAGATATAAATAATCTCACTTCTTTTCTTTGTCACTAAACTGATCTGTTTCCTGATATTATTCTCTTATATTTTTTGCTGGACATTATTAGCTAATCTCCAGTTTCCAAACATGTCATCCCAATTTTGTTGTTGAAAACAGACCTCCTTGCTTCAGAGCCAAAATTTAATGTGAAGACAGAGTTTGGGATAAAGAGGAACAATAGCTTTACTGCTTTGCTGGGCAAAGGAGGCTGCAGCAGACCATGGCCTTCAAAAAACTTCAAGCCTCCTCAGAGGGGAGAGGCTTGGGGAGGAGGGTTGTTTACAGGGACATACAGGATCTAGCTGGTTTGGACAGGAATTGTGTACTTGCTGCCAGCCTCTTTTGTCTTGTCTTTAGAGTGGTACCAGGTTCCTGAAACAAAAGGCTAAGAAGGGAGGAGGGGAGGTTTGCGGAAGAGAGGAAGAAGGTTACTTATCTTTTTTTATTTATGTATTTGAGAGAGAGAGTGAGAGAGTGAGAGAGAGAGAACATGAGCAGAGGGGAGGGGCAGAGAGAGAGGGAGAAGCAGACTCCCCACTGAGCAGGAAGCCAGACCTGGGACCCCTGATCCCAGGAGTCTGAGATCATGACCTGAGCCAAACAAAGGTAAATGCTTAAGCAACTGAGCCACCCAGGTGCCCCAGGTTACTTTAAAATCAAGCTTTGCTGAAGCATTGGTGCAGCCATTTTGATTTTTGTTCAGCCTGATGCTCCTAAGTGGTTTCAGTTTTACTCAAATATGGCCAAGTCTTTTTGAAACTCCTCCATAAATATTTTCTATATTGCAAAATTATCTCTTTGGTTCTGACCATATTACAATCTCATTTATTTTCATTTCCTGAACTTATAACTTTGAGTGCCCAGGATCCAGTCCTTGACCCATTATCTTCCCTGCACACACATTCTCTTGGTGACTCATCCTATTATAGCTTAAATACCATCTATATTTGTTGACCTCTCTTTTAAACTCCAGACCCAAATATGTAACTGCCTAGTTAGCATTTCTAATTAATGTGTATTAGTTATCTCAGCTGTAATTTGTCCAAAACTGATTTCCAGCCTTCCCTTCCTAAAGTGTTCTGCATTTCAATAAGTGCGAATTCCATTCTTCCTGTTGCTCTTGCCAAAAACCATGAAATGGTCCTGGGTGTTTCTCTTTTCTTCTCAGACCCCATAGTAAATCCGTCACCAAATGTCACATCTAACTTCTAAATATTTTCAGAATCTAATCTCTCTTTACTAACTGCGTTGTTAACACCGAGGGCTAAATCCTCTCTGGATTATTCTAATAGCCTCCTAACTGTTCTTTCTACTGCTATCTTTTCCCATAATTATCTTTTCAGCAGGGCAGCTGGAATAATCTTACTCCATAATTATATCACTTCTCTATTCAAAATTCTCTAACCATTATCACGGCTTATAGGAGATACATGATCTATTTTCCCTGACTTACTTTTCTTACTCCTCTCTCATTCTGCTTCAGCCGTGCTGCCCTCCTTGTTATATATGCCAGCAACAGACAGCTGGTGGACTAACTTACTCCTGCACCCCTGAAGTCTTTTTTATTTTTTTTTAAGATTGTAAGTAATCTTTATACCCAATATAGGTCTCCAGCTTTCAACCTCAGAGATCAAGAGTTGCAAGCTCCAGCGACTGAGCCAGCCAGGTCCCCCAACCCTTGAAGTCTTTAATTAAATGCTAACTTAGTGAGGAATTTCAGGATGATCCTATTTCAAGTTGCAAAAAGATTCATACATTTCTATCCCCTATTCATGTTTTAATTTTTCTTCATTGCACTAGTCATCATCTAACTTTATGGATAGATGAAAGAGAGATGATAGATAAATGATAGATGATAGATAGATAGATAGATAATAGATAGATGATAGATAGACAGATGATAGATAGATGATAGATTTAATGAATAGATAGATTTAATGAATAGATAGATTTAACTGTGTTTCTCTCCCTCCTAGAATATAAAGTCCTTGAGGGCAGGGATTTTTGCCTTTATCTACTCCCAAATCCCCAATTTTGAGAACAATGTTTATAGTATGCATTCAATAAATTAGTTGAGTGAATGAATTAATAAATGAATGAATACTTGGCAAATGTCAGGAAAAGCAAGACTTCTTTTGCATTTTATTTTCAATATTCTTTCATCATATTCTAATCAAAAAAAATATCGTGACTGTGTGTTTGTATGTGTGTGTGAAGACTTTTTCTAAAGAGCAGTTTTAGGTTCACAACAAAATTAAGAGGAAGGAACAGAGATTTACTACATACCCCTTGCCCTCACACATGCATAACCTTCATTATCATCCACATGCCCAGCCAGAGTGGAACAGTTGTTACAATTGATGAACCTTCACTGGCACATCACAAAAGCCAAAGTCCATATGAGGGTTCACTCCAGTGTTGTACATTCTGTGGATTTATACAAATATATAATGACATCCACACATTATACAGTTCCATACAAAACAGTTTCACTACCCTAGAAGTCCTCCTTGTTCCACTTATTCATCCTTTCTGCCCCCCCAACCTCTAGCAACCCTGACCTTATTGCTGTCTTTATATTTTTGTCTTTCCCATAATGTCGTATAGCTGCAATCATGTAGTAGCTAGTCTGCTAAGATTGGCTTCTTTCACTTAGTAATATGCATTTAAGGTCCTTCCATGTCCTTTCAAGGCTTGATAGGTTATTTCTTTTTAGTACTGAATAATATTCCATTATCTGGCTGTACCATAGTTTATTTATCTATTAACTTACTAAAAGACCTCTGGCTGGTTTCATGTTTTGGCAATTATGAAGGAAGCTGTTATAAACAACCATGTGCGGGTTTTTGTGTAGACATGAGTTTTTAACTCCTTGGGTAAATACCAAGGGGCATAATTGCTGGATCACAAAGTAAGAGTATGTTTAGTTAGACTTTTCCCTTTGTTATTATACCACTAAAATGGAGAAAATATTGACTGTTAACCTAAAATGAACTATTCTTGGACTTATGGAGTTACTCCTCATATTCTATTGCATATACATACCACATCTTCTTTATCCATTCTTCAATTGTTGGATACTTGGGCTGTTTCCATAATTTAGCAATTGTAAATAATGCTGCTATAAACATCAGGGTGCATGTATCCCTTTGAATTAGTGCTTTTATATTTGGGTAAATACCTAGTAGTGTACTTGCTGGAGTGTAGGGTAGTTCTATTTTTAACTTTTTGAGGAACCTCCATGCTGTTTTCCAGAGCAGCTGCATCGGTTTGCATTCCCACCAATAGCGCAAGATGGTTCCCTGAGAAAAGTGTTTTAAAACTGAAAAATTCATACTGAATGATGAATTTTTTTAAACAAATGATGCCATTCAATTGATTTGAATGATGTTTTTTCTAAAATTTTAGATTTGGGGTCATTATTTTGAGATTACTTTTCTCAATAGCACTGTCTCTGAAGTTACAGAGACTCAGATATGTGTTTTGTGTAGAAAAGAGGCTAAGGGAGAGCTTAATTGACATGATATACAAATAATGCATCGAGGTAACATGTTTTTTTCTTCCTTTGTGTAAAAACACAAAATGGTTACCTAAAAACATTTTAACTAAGTCCACATATCCACTGGGACACTAGCACATCATTTAATTTCAAAATTTTATATCAATTTGTAAAATATTTCTGAGCCAGCCATGCCAATGAAGAGTAACATGGATTCAATACAGGTGTTTTTAATACTAGGTGTTTTTGAAGGAAATTTCCCAAACCACAATATTCTTGACCACCCAAGATGACTACATAAGTAGTTAGTTAGTTATACCTGACCCCTTACCATACTGCATAGCAAGTTTCCCATAACACTGTTTTTGAATGAGCAACCAGAGAATTATATTGAGACTAAATAAAAAATGAAAAGAAGACAAGCAACAATTAGTCTAGCATGGCGGAAATATATTTTTCTTTTGCTCATTGTTGGGCCATATCCTAAAAGTGTGTTAAGCCTAGTGAAATTGAAATATGCCCTAAGAGACCACAGAACACTTGATGAGAAGCAGTGGAGTTACCCACGTGTGAAGTTTTGAGGAATTTTTTAGATTTTATAGTTTCCCATAAAAAACAATAAAGTTCTTATTAAAGTCCAAACATTTAGATGGAAGGCAGGCAAGAATTGTCTCCTTTGTTCCCAAGATGGCTGTGTTGAGTATTAAGCAATTTCTGTGGGTAATCCCTTGGGAATCAAGGGTCCCTTGCAGTTTCCTCTCACATGCTGCCTTATCTTTCCAATCCTGGTGCATAACAGGTGTGTACGCAGTAAGCATGATAAAACACCTTTGTTTTTAGAGACCTTTCTTGTTGAGTTTGTATCCCAATTAGAAGCATAAAGTAAAACAGAGTAAAGTTGTTCTTTGTTTTAACACCTTAGTATTTAGTTAGTTCTTCCATTTCCTTAGGCAGGGTTTGACCAAGATTAACAAAAAAAAAAAAAAAAGGAAAAAATCACATTAGGATCATAAATAAAACAAAGTATCTTTAAGCAATGTAAGTTAATATCGCTACCTTTAAATAAAACAAAAAATATATTTCTCAATTCCGATTATATGCACTAATGTCATATATATTACCTGGGACTTTATAGAGAGATTTGTATACATCTGTATACATTTGTATATCTGATCCCTCTCTTCTCAGAATTTACAATGCAAAGAGGAATAGGAGAGAGGGAAACACACAGACCGACAGGCAGAGAGACAGAAAGAGAAGAGAGCGAGAGAGAGAGGTATATAACACACACACAACCAGTGGAGTAAAAAAAAAGATCGAGAGGGAGAAAATTGGAACATTAAGTTCTATCTTTAAACTTAAAAAAAGTCTAATAAAAAAACTCTAATGAGAGAAAAATGAACCCTCAAAATGCTTGTTTATGAGTATTATTAAAGTGATTCTTTTCTTTCTTCTTTCTTCTTTCTTTCTTTCTCTCTTTCTTTCTTTCTCTCTTTCT
>NW_027397067.1:27480392-27505702 GCF_003265705.2 Callorhinus ursinus
TCTTTCTTTCTTTCTTTCTTTCTTTCTTTCTTTCTTCTTTCTCCTCTCTCTCCCTCTCTTGTTTCTTTCCTCCTATCTGTTTTGTATCTGTTTATACTTTGAAAAGTACTCAAATTACCAAATTAGAATATAAAATAGTTATTAAATTATTGTAAAAAATACCTGTGTGGTAAAGTTTGAAGACTAGTATTTATCAGAGATGGAAAAGATAAGGAGTAACTCCATAAGTCCAAGGATAGTTCATTTTAGGTTAATAGTTAATGTTTGCTCCATCTTAATGGTGTAATAACAAAAGGAAAAGTCTAAAGAATTTGATTTATCAGTAATGAGTACAGGGAAGGAAGACTGAAACACTCACCTTTTTTTTCTTTTAATATGAATATTCAAATTTGCAAGAAAAGATACTCACAGGAGCCTTTCTTCCTCTTCTGTTTTCCTCTTCTACTATGTTTTCGGTTTTTTTTTTTTCCTGTACTTTCCTCCTCTGCATTCTGGGGGTTAGGTATTTGGCAAATATTTATAAACAAACTGGGTAATCCAGCTTTTGAAGAAAGAAGAACACATTTATATTAATAATGATCATCTACTAAAAAGAAACTGGGTTTTTGGTTAGTAGGGCCACAGAACTAAAACTGAGAAGCCGAGATTTGGGGGAAGGGAGAACCTGAGCCTGGGGTGTGGTTCCTCAGGGGAAACTGTTTCTCTCTGGGTATGGTACATAGTAGGTAGATGAGAGCTCCTCACATTCCTAAAAGCCTATTTGATCATAGCACTCAGCACTTGAAAGCAATTTGTTGAATAGAACTTCTAGAGATTGCAAAGAGGCTTTTCTTTTCTTTTCTTTTCCTAATATTTCTTTCTCTCTAAACTAAACTGACTTTTAGGGACAGCTTTGCCATTCCAGTGCTAGCTTCATTCTACCACCTCGTACTGAACTCATGAGGTTAACTGTGAGCAGTGCTCAGTAGAACAACGACAACACTGAGCAGATTAGAATAGCCAGAATTCACTGTGGAGGGATGGAAATTATTAGGTTAATATTTAAAAAATAGGATAAACTACTAAGGAATCTTTGACATCTCCTTTTACACCAATTTTTCATGTAAAAAATCGAGTTTATACATGGAGTTATAAATTTGATAAATCTCAACTTTCCTTTAACACCATTAAATTTTATGGAAATGGATTTTAAATAAAAGCCACTCGTTAGAAATAGTCAATGTCATCAGGGTCACAGAGAACAAGTCATTTGTCTATGATGATAAAAGAAAAAGTTCTGTGCATCGGCTACTGAAAAACTCTATTTCATCTACTCTCAAAGCTTCTGACACCAAACATGTGGGTTTTCCACATCAAGTAATTCTCCAATTCTCTGCAGTTACCAATTGAGTGTCCTGTCATTCAATCCCGAGACTAATGACTAATGGAGTTAGTACAGACACCAAACTTTCAGGATTCCGTCCCACAAGACTGCCCGCTCCACTTCAAATGTCAATCGTTTAAGTCCTATGTTGCCGCTTATACTGCTGACCAACTGGCTATAAATCAAGCTTTCTGTTTACCACCCTCCCCACAGGTTTGATAATTTGCTAGAACAAAACTCAGGAAAGTGCTTTACTTACTCTTACCCTTTATTATAAAGGATACAATTCAGCAACAGCCAAATGGAAGACATGCATAGAGCAAGGTAACCTCAAGGGGCACAAGGTTTCCATTTCTTCCCCAGACATGCCGTTCCCCCACTTTGTGTTCACCAAACCGAAGGCTCTCCGAATTTTGTAAGGGTTTTATAGGGGCATCAGTATATAGGCATGATTGATTAAATGGTTAGCCATTGGTGATTAAGTCAATCTCCAGCCTTCTGGTCTCTCCTCTCTCCCCAGATATTGAAGATGAGGCTGAAAGTTCCAACTTTCTAATTACTTGGTGGACTTCTGGCAACTAGCCCCCATCCTCCAGATCTACCTCATTAGCATAAACTCAGGTATGGTTGAAAGGGGCTTGTCAAGGGGCGCCTGGGTGGCTCAGTTGGTTAGGCAACTGCCTTCGGCTCAGGTCATGATCCCAGGGTCCTGGGATCGAGCCCCACATCGGGCTCCCTGCTCGGCGGGAAGCCTGCTTCTCCCTCTCCCACTCCCCCTGCTTGTGTTCCCTCTCTCTCTGTCTCTCTCTCTCTCTCTGTCAATTAAATAAATAAAATCTTTAAAAAAAAAAAAAAAGAAAGGGGCTTGTTATGAAAAACAAAACCTGTCCCTCTCATACTGATAGCTCAGGAAATGTTTCAGAAGCTAGAACCAAAAATAAAATATTAAAACAAAAGATGCTTCTGTTTTTCTTTTCTTTTAATAAATTACAAGGGTTTAGGAGCTTTGGCCAGAAGCTGGGGAGGAAGACTAAGATTTATATTTCTTATTATATCACAGTATCACAGATGAATATGAAATCTGTGAGATTGTTTGCCCATTTTGTCAAATAATTCCAGAACAATTTCTTAAGCACTGAACTTCACTCCTTCATTTTCCTAACAAATTCTCAGATACCTTTGATTTCCTTTTATATTTGAAAGGTATAACCACAGACTCCAAATAGAAAAAGAGGATGGCATACCAAATGTAAGCGAGTCTAAAAGTAAATGATAAACCATGGGGATACATTTGAGTAGCTAGAGCAGGCCAAGAAATAAAGATATTTGGATTTTCATTTTAACTCTGTCACGAATTATAAAGATGTATGCAACTTTGAAGTAACTTTTCTTAATAGTGAAATAGACACACCATAAATATCTATATATTTTAAATATTATTTAATTTATAAAACACCTTTAGAGGTCCTTGAAATTAGAGATTAGAGATTTTTGAAATAAATTTTTAGCCTCCAAATTTTGTAAATATTTTCTTTCATTGAATACATATGTTTTTTATTCCAGACAGTGTGTCTTTATAAATGGTTTTATTCTAAAACTTTAAGTATTAATTTCTTTACAAATAGTCTTTTGTTTACTTGTAGAATATAGGTATTATTCTCATTAGTGTTATTGGGGATCAACTGGGAAATCAAAATGAAGTTGGTCACTATTGTGGGTTGAATTGTGCCCCTCAAAGATATATATTGAAGCCCTAAGACTGATATTTGCAAATGTGAACTTATTTGAAAATAGGGTCTTTGCAGATGTAATCAAGTTAACATGAGGTCACAATGGCTTAGAGTGGGCTCTGATCCAATACAACTGGTATTCTTATAAGAAAAGAACATACCCCCCCACACACACAGGAGAATGCCGTGCAAAGACGGAGGCAAAAAGTGGAGTGCTGAGTCTATAAGCAAAGGAATACTGAGGATTTCTGGCAACCATGAACCACTGAGAGAGGCATAAAACAGTCTCCCAGAGTCTCCAGAAGGAACCAATACTGCTGGTACCTGAGTACCTGAGACATTATATTTCTGTTATTGTAAGCTACTTAGTTTGTGGTCCCTTGTTACAGCAGCACTAGGAAACTAAAATGGTTACCAAATTAGCTGCAAAGCTAAAGTTTGGATTTTCTATGGTGTACTATCTTGCTATCTACCAGAGTGATAATGAAATAAAAACTAAAAACATGATTTGGGGATAGTATATATTTTTGTACATTAGCCTCATAAATAATTCTAGCATTGAACATAAAGGAAGCATCCAGTTATATTTATCAAATATCATTTAGATTAAACCACTTTCTCTACTATATATAAAATGGAAAAAAAGAAACTTCTGAGTCACTGTCTTTTATTAATTTACTTATTTGGTAGCTAATTTAAGGATTTAGAGTTTTTAAAGTTACCGTGAATATGGCCTTTTAAGCTTAGAAGAATTGAGATTTTAGCACTTGCAAAGTTGAGTTTTTTTTTATTTGAGTTTTTGGTGTTCTCATGAGTTCTACTCTTAGACTTGAAGAATTTTGAAAAAGTGGGATGAAGTACCAAGTCCACTTTTTTTTTTTTTGGTATGAAGAAACTGAAATTCCCAACATAGCAAATTGGAAGAGGTGGAGCTCTACCCCATTTCCATTGTTTTCACTACACTTCATTGCTCTGAATGAGTTTCATATCCAGAAGATGGAAGCCTCTCAAGTTGCCTAGATTTAGTTTGTTAACATTGGAGAATATAATTTTAATGTCAGATCTGAAATTAAGATGACTATTAGTTATAAATTAGAGAAGAATGAGATGTTTTAATGAAATTGTATCTGTGTTGTTTTATAGGTATTTTGTTTTGTTTTGTTCCCCCCCGCCCCCAGTTATTGAAGTTTCATTAAATGAGACAAAAAAAAATCAGCTCTTTTGCTTTGTATGTTTTGGAAAATAAGCATGGGTCTGTCATTTGAATCACCATCATTTCTAAATCTTAAATTCTTTAGGCAACTTCTGTGCCTAACAGGAATTCAGATATTATGAAAAGAATGAAAGCCTCTAATTAATGAGTTTGAAGCTTTCATTACTTAAGACAGAATCTAGAGATCAACGGAGACTACATTCCTCATTAAAGTTTTCCCTGGAAAATTAAATTGTTTTTTAAATGTTAAAAACAACCTAAAAATGTGTATAACATATATGAGCATGTGAGTCTGTCTCATGCACATTGCTTTAACAAAAACAGCAGAATTTACATAAGGTCACTTATTTTGTTTTCACCAGACATTAACCAGGAAAGGAATAAACCATCAAAATGAAATCTAAGGAAATTCTGTATATCAGTTAAAGGCCAATAAAAAAATGATTCACATTTTTAACATGAGGTGGAAAAGAAGCATAAATGTCTTTAACATGTAAAGATTTTTTTAATATTAGTGAGTGTATCTGAGTTTTTAAATGTTATGAATTTTAAAGAAATTATAATGTTGGTCCAATGTTCAATTCCCCAGGAATTGTTTGAGAAAGAGTCAAGTGATTTAACAACAAATTTATGATTTTACCTACAAAGTGTTCTTTGTATATTGGTCTTGCTATGAAGTTCAAGATTCACAGTGAGTGTCATCAAGATGTTATCATTTTTCCTTACTTACTCTTAAATATCATATTCCTAAGGGGCAGGATCAGAAGAACATCTTGCATTTCTAATCTTAATATTTTATATAAAAGAAACCACTTTAATTCCCCTCAGAGCACTTAACAGAATAACAAAGAGTATCCTGTATCATCTTTTACTATTGCAGTTTTATGCAATTTATATACAGATGTGTGGGACAAGCCTATATTGAAAAAAATTTAGGAAATATGCCAGAATTCTAAAATATCTAGACAAAACACAGGTTTTATTGTATAGAACCACAACATTTCTTTGTCTAAAAACAGATGATAGGAGCAACCCTTTATAGTGACTGATCATGAAAAGAAACCCCAGGAGCATAGAGACACTATAAAAAGATCTAGAAGGAAGTCATTATGCTGTTGAGGGAATAAGAAATTTAAGTCGGAGAGTTGTGAAATGTTCTCATTATAGGTCATCTCAGTAATTATCTGACATCTACAGACAGAGTCACTTCTTAATCAAAAGAATGAATCATTACTGTTATTGATTCAGACCACGATGTTTGAAATAATGAGTCCGTTAACTCAAGTATAAATTTAGAGGTAAATCCAAAAACTTCTTTGCTCAAGTTTTATACTAAATAATAAATATCCTTTTACATTTTTGATGATTATATTCAAATACAGCCATAACTGAGAATAAAATTGTGATAGTATAATCTGTTTATTAAGACCTAAAAATAATGGAGATTGCTAATATTTATGCTGCCATTGACATTAATTATTATCAAGTAAGACATAGAATTACTCTCTAGAAGAATAATATAGAAACTTAATACAGAATATAGAATTTTATTGGACAGTGGAATAACTTAACGTTTTAAAACTAGTTTCAGAATTAAACGGCTTTATGATAATAAATGACTAGCTAGTTTGACAGAGAAATATAAGTAAACCCAAATTATATTAAACTCAATGTAATATCAGTTGAGCCCTGATAGGATGCAAAACCATCATGAACATGATCTGTAGGCAATGCACACTTAGTCAAAACAGATATTGAAGACAAGGAAGAAGAGCTGGAGATGTAACATGTTATTGGGAGAATAAATCTTTAGTTATTAAACTGAAAAAGGAAAACTGTAACTAGGGGAGAGTTGCTCTGGGGCATGGATCCAGCTATGGCAAGTGAGGTCCATCCGATGATCTCATTGCTATTGGGGGTGACAGAGGAGAAACAGAAGAGGAAGGACCTTCGAGAAAACTAAGTGATATCATCTCCAATCTCGTAGAATCATGTGGTTAACTAAAACTAAATGACTTCAAGGAGTACTTAATAGTATAAGCAGCTAAATGGGAAAAAAAAAGAAAAGAAGGAAGGAAGGAAGGAAGGAAGGAAGGAAGGAAGGAAGGAAGGAAAGAAAGAAAGAAAGAAGAAAGAAAAAAGAAAGAAAGAAAGAAAGAAAGAAAGAAAGAAAGAAAGAAAGAAAGGAAGGAAGGAAGGAAGGAAGGAAGGAAGGAAGGAAGGAAGGAAGGAAGAAAGAAAGAAAGAAAGAAAGAAAGAAAGAAAGAAAGAAAGAAAGAAAGAAAGAAAGAAAGAAAGAAAGAAAAAGAAAGAAAGAAAAAAGAAAGAACAAAGAAAGAAAGGAAGAAAGAAAAAGAAAGAAAGAAAGAAAGAAGAAAGAAAGAAAGAAAGAAAGAAAGAAAGAAAGAAAGAAAGAAAGAAAGAAAGAAAGAAAGAAAGAAAGAAAACATAAACAGTGCCCCTCTTCTGAAGCGGTTAACTGTCTGGTGTTCCACCATGCTCAGGATTCAAATCCAACATAAGATTATTGATTTCTTTCTCACTAAGGGAGATTGTCACACTATATTCCAATATCAGAGTAGTAAAATCTAGCTTGGGTTCTTGAAGTCTAAATATTGGTATTGGAATTCTGGACCCAACAATTATTACTTGTGTGATTAGGAAAATTACTTTATCTGTGCCCTAATTCCATTGTTAGTATTGCAGAGATAACTATTCTACTTCTTGTTTAGGTATTTTTAGATGAATAAGTGAATGAAGTGCTAGAAAATGTCAAATTGTCATCACTAGACATTATTTACCACTTATTTATCTGGGAGGCACCTGATATACTGTATTATATGAACTTCCTTAAATTATAGATCACAGCATAAATTCCATTTGAGTTTTCGGTAGTGCTTATAGGAACATAGTACATATAAATGTATAAAAATGAATTTAATTTGTTATTGAAATGTATAAAAATGAATTTAATTTGTTATTGAAAAAAGAAAGAAGTGCATTTTTGTTTGCTTATTTGATCAATTTAAGCATTCATTGTGATCATTTGTGTTACATGGTTGACAGCAACCTTAAATGTAATCAATGTATAATTGCTAAATAACCTTGAGATATTTCACCAATGCACTTTACTTTAAAATCAGACCATAGGGAATAAATAGATGGGCCAGAAACACTTTTGGAAATAAATAGAATGTGATTTTTGTTTTCCACAAACTCATGCCAACATAGTACCCAAAAGGGCTTTTTGCAATTCTTTTTGTGACAAAAATGTTTTTAACAGGACTTGCATTAGGCAGAATTTTTTCCAAAGAAAGCTGTTATGATCTCTATCAAGTAAACAATGCATAACTAGTGTTGAAACATTTTGTAAATCATTCCATTTCCTGAAGGGTCTTATTTACTATACTATAAAGCATATTTTGTTGCTTACCTTTACTTTTTCTTTCATATTACTTTTTCCATTTTAGGATTTTTACAAGTCTGGATCATTCCAAACCAAAACTATGCATCAGGATGAAATTTGAAAGCTCAATTTAATTAACTCCACAGAGATAATTATCTAAATGTTTCCCCAAAATGCAGTTGCTTGTTGTCTTTTAGATAAAACATTGCAAATATACAGACCCATTATTTTTATTAAGATATCTTGTGCTGGTAGAAACAATTCTATAAATTAGAAAAATTAATGAATTAAAATACTTTTAAAAAGTCGGTAAATATCATTTGGATATGAGACTTGTGCTCTTTCCCTAAATTTATGGGAAAAATGGTGGATTTTTAAAGAAATGCAAGGTGGTATTACAAGATACCCATAAACACCCAGAAAGCTAAGAACTTTCAGCTAGCTTTGAAATGACACATTTCACAGGTGGAATAATAAGAATTTAAGGCCAGAATTGATGGTCTAGCTTTCAAATTACACTACAGTACCTCTAGGGCAAGAGGAGAGGATTTAGACTGCAAACACATACACTTTTTTTTTCTTCCCAATTAAGTATATGCTAGTTACAGAGATCCATGTCCAAAATTTTATCCTAAATCACTTACAGGAGTCTGTTTTGCTGCTGAGCTTCTGTCTGCTTATACCAGATGCAGTCAGATAACCAAGATGGATCTTTAACCTAGATTCTGTATAGAATAATATATTCTCTGACTTTGCCATCATGCTTAAGCTTTTATTTTCACTTAGAATATATGGAACTATATTTTGCAGTCTTCCCAATCTTATCAAAGAGATGTAGAATAGGATGTTGTAGAAGAGCAGAATCTTTGTAGTCAACATAGTTTCAATCTAATCTGAAAATTTACCACCCTCACACCATGGAAAGTTTATTGCGCAAGTTAATCTCCTTATCCTAAAATAGGGATGTTAATTTGTAATTTATAGGGTTTCTAGAAGTGCCAGATGAACTTCTGAATTTCTGATTTTCAGCCCACTGTGTAGTTGAGGAGTTGCTGGAGGCTTAGGGTAGACTAACCTGAGAGTTAGAAACTCTGAGGGGGTCTGCCTTTGGCTCAGGTCATGATCCCAGGGTCCTGGGATCAAGTCCTGCATCGGGCTCCCTGCTAGGCGGGGAGCCTGCTTCTCCCTCTGCCTCTTCCTCTCTCTCTCTCTCTCTCTCTCTCTCTGACTCTCAAAAATAAATAAATAAAACATTAAAAAAAAAAAAAGAAACTCTGAGGGGACCCATTCTTGGGGGGACGTCCACACTTGCATACATTTTTCTCTAAAAACCCTACCAGGTTCTCATTGTCAAGATCAGAGAAAAATCTCTTTCTGCTTCCAGGTAGGGGAAGACAAGTGACCACACTGAAATACATCCAGAGCATTCTGTCTTCCTTAACAAGGTCAAACTGAGAATTAATCATAGGAAGCTAGAACACCCACGGGACAGTTCCAGATCATCTGGCTCTGGTGTTCAGTGGCCCTTATGCTTGTGACCCCTCAGGATTATATATGTTGCATACTTTTAAAAGCTACTGTCTTCCAGTCAGCCTAAGTCCAGGGGTTGACTGAGATTCTCCCATGTGGGACACTGACATGTCTTGGCACATTATCACTACTGGGAGCTAATAAAATTATATTAGACTACTTGGAAAAGCACAGAGGATTGAGAGACAACAAAGGGCTGGGACAGCACTGAATAAAAAGTTTCTTCTTCTACATAAGGCCACTCCTTGAAGACCGTGAGACATGGGTGTTTTTCCTACTGTATAGAAACCAATACAGAGAGTCAAGCAGAATGAAGAAACAGATGAATACATTCTAAATGAAAGAGCAAGATAAAACCTCAGGTGGGGGGGAGGGGGAGGACTTTAATGAAATGTAGATGAGTAATTTACTTGATAAAGAGTTCAAAGTAATGGTCACAAAGGTGCTCACTGAGCTGAGAAGAATGGATGAACACAGTGAAAACTTCAACAAAGAGATAGGAAAGGTAAGGAAGTACCAAACAGAAGCCATAGAGCTGAAGAATGTAATAACTGAACTGAAAAATACACTAAAGGGGTTCAACAGCAGACAAGATAAAGCAGAAGAAAGGATCAGTGAACTCAAAGACAGGGCACTCAAACTCACCCATTCAGAGCATCAAAAAGAAAGAAAAAGAGAAAATAGCCTCAGGAAAGAACATCAAACATACTAACATTCTTATTGTAGGGGTCCCAGCAGGAAAAGAATGACAGAAAGGGGCAACAATCTTATTTGAAGAAATAATGGCTGAAAAATTCCTTAACCTGGGGAAGGAAACAGACATCCAGATTGAGGAAGTCCAAAGACTACACCAAACTGAAAAGCTTTTGTACAGCAGAGGTAATCATCAACAAAATGAAAAGTCAACCTACTGAATGAAATAAAATAATTGTAAATCATACATCTAAAAAGGGCCTAATATCCAAAATATACAAAGAACTCATCCAATGCAATAGCCAGAAAAGAAAAGGAAAAGGAAGGAGAGGAAAGAAAGGAAAGGAAAGGAAAGGAAAGGAAAGGAAAGGAAAGGAAAGGAAAGGAAAGGAAAGGAAAGGAAAACTGATTTGAAAATGGGCAGAAAATCTGAATAGACATTTTAGTAAAGATTTACAGAGGGCCAACAGGGACATGAAAAGATACTCAATGTCATTAATCATCAGGAAAATGCCGATCAAAACCGCAATGAGATATCACCCCACACCTTTTAGAATGACTATTATCAAAAAGATAAGAAATAATAAGTGTTGGCAAGGATGTTGAGAAAAGGGAACCCTTGTGTACTGAGGTGAGACTATAAATTGATGCAACCACCATAGAAAACACTGAAGGCTCCTCAAAACATTAAAAATAGGAATTACATATGATTCAGCAATTCCATGTCTGGGTGTTTATCTGAAAAAAAAATACTAATTCAAATAGATATATACACCCCCATGTTTATTTCAGCATTATGTACCATAGCCAAGATATGGCCACAACCTAAGTGTAAATCAGTGGGTAAATGAATAAAGAAGATGCAGTGTGTATATAATGGAATATTATTCTGCCATAAAAAGGATGAAATCTTGCCATGTGTGCCAATATGTCATAAGGCTCGAGTAGGTATTTTTTAGAAAAACACATTTTCCAATCTCCATTTCCTAATTTCCCTAAAGACTTGAAAATAATCCCTACACATTTTATCTACACACCAATGCTTCATTTGTTGAACAAAATAATTATTCTCTTGATGTTCAGTGAAAGGAAAGTTAAATAATGTATTTGATATGTTTGTCTAAATGCCTATATACCAAGATTTATCAAGCAGAAATCTTCTTCAACAGAAATCTTTTACCTTATCTTTGTACATTCTGAGTTGTCTATCTTTTTTAGAAGATTTTAAAAACTCATTCAGCAAATATTTACTGCATATCTTACACATGTACTCCTATGCTGAGAAATTGCAATGTAAACATGTATAAGTCGTTAAACTTGCTTATGGAAAATAACATGCATGTATATATGCAATTTATAAGATAAAACTGGAATCCATTAAAAAGCTTCCACTTCCATCTGGGAGATCAGGGAAATACTCGTAAATCTAGCAAACTTTGGATAAGAAGTAGAATTTTTGCTTTCATTGAAAACTACATTAAGCCAAGAAACACATTAGAAATGGAAGCAACTTTTCAATGTATAACTGGTATAGATATACTATACTTTTGGTGACTTTCATGTTTTATCATTTGAGTACTAATTATGAGCAGGATGGCAAACTAAATCTTCTGAACTCTTGCTATATGCTAGATTGTTCAAGACATTTCTAAACGAATAAACAGAATCATTTATTTAATGTGTGAGATAAATATTATTGTCTCCAAATCCAGTTCCCTTTCCATTAAGTCAAGTTGATTCACACAGGGTGTGGAAAGACATGCTCAGTCAAGGGCAATAAATAAATCTATGTTTCCATGAAGGAGCGTCTAGACTGCTTGGAGAAATAGGATGGAGGGGTAGACACAATATAATCATGTCTCCTGTGTGTAGATTCTGACATCCCGTGTATTGTTTTTCTATGCTGTGTAACAAATTGCCACACACATAATGGCTTAAAGTAACATACAGTTACAGTTAGCTCACAGTTCTGTAGATCAGAAGTCCAGGAATGGCATGACTGTCTTCTCTGTTCAGTTTCTTTTCAGCCTGAAATCAAGGTGTTGGTTGGACCTAGTTTTTGTCGGGAGGCTCTTAGGATAAATCCACTTTCAAATTTAGTTCAGGTTTTTGGCAAAATTTGGTTCCTTATGGTTGTAGGGCTGAAGTCCCTGTGTACTTGCTGGCTGTCTAGTTTGGGTTATTCTTAGTTCACTGAGGCCACTATAAGATCTTTGCTACATGACCCTCTCTATCTTAAAAGACAAAAAAGAAGACTTTTTCTCCTATCAAACCCCCATTATGCTTTTAGTCTCTCTGGCTGAATCACTGGCTTCAGTAATACATCAGTCCTTTTTCAGGGCTTACCTGATTAGGTCAGTCCCACTGAAGATAATCTCCCTTTATTAAAATGATCTGTGCCAAATGACAACCTAATCCTAGGAATGAAATCCATCATATTCACAGATCCAGGGATTATGCAGTGCTTGTACACCAAGGGATGAGGATCTTGGAGGTCATATCAAAATTCTGCTGACCACATCCTGTGACTTTGTGTAAGTCATTTAAGCTTATAAAGGTAATTTTCCTGTAAATATAATGGGAATGCTTACTTCATAGGATGGTTGGGAGGGCTTCCAAGGGGTGATATATGAAAGTATTTAACACATTTTCTGAAAAATAATAAGCATCCAGTAAATGCTAACAATTATTATATTAGTTCTAGTGTTCTTTTAATTAACAAATTAAAAAACAATGTAATGTTTTCACAGTGAAAATTGATCTAAATATCTTAATACACATATCTTATGAGTCAAAGAGAAAAATAAGTTGATGCAAATGGCAACTTCAGTTAAAAAATGATTTATATGACTTAACCATCTTAAGCATCTTGATTAGAATGAGAAATAAATAAAAAGTAAAAATTTTTACACCCATTTTAATCACTCTATTAATGCTCATGAGATTCTAGTCTAAATCTAATTCCATTCATTTTAATTCCTCATTAAACCAAATAGTGTTCTGTGGCATAATTGAACTTATTCTTAATGAGAAAGTAGTAATCACTGAATTCACCATTTACACACTGAATATGGATTGGATATTATTCTTCATCTTGTCTGCTAATCTAGGCTACTCTTGCTGGGTTAGCTACTATTGAAAAATTTTGTGGTTAATTTCAAACAAGTCAGTGAAAAAATATGATCTATTAAAATGTCTGTATGCTTGTTAAACATTAAAAGGGGGGATAGCACATGGTAGATCTTACTCATTAAAAAATTATTATTTTTACATTAGTATAATGTATGGGTAGCGCTTTAGAAGATTTGGACATAATAACAGATGCTTCAACATTAAAATAGGTTCCTAGTGCTAAAAGGTTTACAATTTAATGATGCTGAGTAGATAGAATATTTAAAATAATTATAAATAAAGGGATAATTATTTCTTTATAACATAAAATATTAATAGCTTAAAAATTCAACAATTCTGAAGGAAGGATTTTAAAAGAGCTAAAAGCAAAATGCAAAGTGATTTGGGATTCTGCACTTGCCTTTTGACACTTTAGGTTATTGGTTTGTTTCCTTTGAAATGGGAACAGTATATATACTCCTCAGCTTTATTTTTGGTGGGAATATAGTTTTTCAAGCTGAGGAAGGTAGCATCTATAAGGATTCTAAAAGTGATTTATCTGCTTAGAATAAAATTCTTTGTAAAGGAAATTTTATGGTCTACAGATTTCTGTGAAAAATCAAATATATTATATGAGGTTTATTTGTTGTTTTAAAAAATGGATTTCAAATGTTGAGAGCAGGGTTTATCTTCAAGGTCTGAGAGGGTCTCTCCTCTAACAGAGGTTCTGTCACACCAACTGCAGCAATTCAACCAGACCAGTAGCTTCTTGGGGTTTCATTTTTTGTATCTACAAATTAATAGCATATTGATTCCCATACTTTCTTCAGAGACAGGTGAGGACCAAAATGAGATACCAACTATGAAAAGGCTTTAAAGACTTTAAATAAGATGTATACATAAGGTTTTCCAAATGTACTAAAAAATGAAATTATTTTTTGTGTACAACATAGCAATTCGACTACTCTCCATGTTATGCTCTGCTCCCCAAGTGTCGCTGCCATCTGTCACCATACAACGCTTTTATAATACCATTGACTGCATTCCCTATGCTGCACCTTTTATCCTTGTGACTTATTTAAAAACATAAACTTATTGGTATGAAAATATTATCAGTATAAAACTGATATGTCTCATAGGTAGACTAAATCTGACCTATAGATAATGAGAATAAGAGGTAATAAGACTGCATTTCATCTTCAAATAGCTGTAACATAATATAATTAAAATGTATATGTCATAAATATTGTTTCCCTCTTTCTTCTTTCCTGCTCACCCCCAGCTTCCTACCGGAGTGAAATTATAGTAGGTATAGATGGCTTTAATTTTTCTCAAATATTTCCAAAAACTATTGTCAGAGAGGAAAGGATCAAATATAATTACATAAAATGTGAATGGAAACTTTTATTGCTTTAGAGAGCATGGGTCAAGCATCTCTCAGAGAATCCAAAGAAAAGAAACCCCATGCCAAATTAACACTCTCTAGCCTCATCTTCTTTCTATTCTTATAAAATTCTGTGTGCCTCATAACCTTATTGAATACATAATTACTTAAATTTTTATGAGAACAAATATGGCTGATTTGAATAATGTAAACGAACACCAGATGTTACGTAATAACATTTGCCTGTATATTATAAAAAAAACAAAAACAAAAAACCAACAAAAAAACCACATTTTTTTGTCAGTGGAGATAAGCATTTTAAATGCATAAAATGCAACAATACTTAAAATTTAAGAAAGGTAATCATGGAAGTTTAAAATGAGAAATTGGTGGTACTTGGATCATAACCTAATCTAAAAATGACTAAAGATTATTTTCAAGTATGGCAAGAGATATCTTTGACCTCAAGAAGCTGCCAGGAAAACATCTTGATTTAAACAGGAATTTTATTTGGTGACCAAAATAGGTTACTACTATAAAGTTAGTTCTTAATTAAATGGCCTATGAACAGATCGGTACTGTCACCAAGTTGTCAGACTGGTTCAAAGAGGAGATGGTATTTCATTAAATACCTAAGATTAATCTCGCCATCGTGTTGTGTTTAATGTTGCAGCTCTTACCCTAATCATTCCATTGCAGTTGACATGCCTGTAGGACGGCTTTGAAAGTATGTGCAAGGAAAAAGAGATTCATTTTTCCTGATAGGTTTCTCTGTTCATCACAAATTCCCTCTGCTCTTCCTTTCTTTCTAATAGGATATATTAGTTGAAATTTTACTCTGTAATGTCCCTGAATAAAACTGTCTAGGAAAAAAGTTGGCTTTTAGTACTCTCCTCCCTTTTTTGTGGGACCCATATCTCCTTAGAAGAATGACAGCAGGCACCAATGTCTACTTGGATAAAGCATAAAAGAACATATGCATTGTGCTCAGATTAACCTGATTCCTGTCATCTTTGTGCCTTTAATTTTGGCAAGTTACTTAAACCCTTAGAGCTTCCATTTCCTCATCTACTTACTTGCCTAATGTGTAAAATTGGGAGAATTAAGTGAAACACTATATACATTAGGGACATAGTTAATGGTCATTTCATTGCAACTACTATATAAAATCATCTTAGGGGGTGCTTGGGTGGCTCAGTTGGTTTAAGTGTCTGCCCTCGGCTCAACGTCATGATCCCAGAGTCCTGGGATCAAGTCCCATATCCATCTGTCTGGCTCTGTTTCTCCCTTTCTCTCTGCCCCTCTCTTGTGTTCCCTCTCTCCCTCAAATAAATGAATAAATAAATCTTATTTTTAAAAAAAGAAATAATCTTAGGCTGCCATTGTATTCTTTTATCCTTCTGTGATTCCCTGCTAGTTGGAGAAGATTATGGTCATGAATTTTTTTGGTAACCTTCACAATTTTCATGAATTTACATATGCCAAAAGCACTCTCTTATTCTGCTTCAAACTAATCAATAAATGGGAAAGTGTAAGAAAATGATTTCCCGGTAATCCAAATGAAATTCAATAGATTATTTCTGGAGGTAATTCTCTCACTCTGTTAGATAATGCAAATATAATACAAACACGCACAGTTTATGGTTTGCTTAGCATGTGCCAACGACCATGCCAAAGGCTTTGAGTACATTGCTTCACTCAACCTTAAAAATAACTTTTAAAGGTAGATATCATTTTCCTATTTACAGAGGAGAATATGGAGACACAGAGGCTAAGTAGATTGCTAAGTCACAGAAATGATAAGCAATGTATCCAATATTCAGACTTAAGTTCTTAACAATAAATACCCCTTGAATAAAAGATTAAGATGACAAAAATGGTAGCTTCTATAGGAGTGAAATGTTGTATATCTACAGTTGGGGGCTTTGTAGACTTATAGACCACCTACCATCTCCCAAATTGTGATCTGAGTTACAAAGAATGCAAGACTATTTATAGTTGGGTTATCAGTAGCACTTATAATGTATTTTAGTACTTGTACATTTATTTTAATAGCACCTGAAATTCATGATTTCACAGTGAGTACTGCTTAGGGCTAGGCTAAGTAAAAGTGAATACAACTCAAAAAAATAAAATAATAGTACAGGTGAGCAACAAATATTACAGACTTTTGAAGATAGCACAGAAATTTCTAAAATCACTTCCCCAATCCACTGTACTATATACTACTAAGGTAGGCAGAAGCTGCATATTTGGTTTTGAATTATCATTTTTCTTTTCTAATTGTGCATTAAAGAAACACTATTCTGGGTCATGGTAGTGATCATATTCCTTTCTTTTTTTCTTACATTTTATCTGTCTCATGTGATGATGCTATACTTTTAAGATACCTTAATCTGAACTTATAGCCTGTCAGCCATGGGTCCCTACACATTGTTTAAAAAAAGGTCATCTTCTTTATATGGCTTATCACCTATCTGAACAAAATTAATATTTTATCATCTTTCTTCTCATAGATCTCAGAAAACACTACCTATATCACTTCCTGTCCTGTGTTAGAGTTGTATATTTTCAGATATCTCCTGCGATCACCTGCCCATTACTGAAAGCCTTTGAAAGCCAAAATTATCTTTCCAACACTTTGATCTTTAAGCCTGTTACATGCCTGGCACATAGCAATTTTCTTATCAGAAGAAAAGGAATGGGAGTTTCCAGTTCAGCTTTAGCATTTCTTCCTGGTAGTCAGGCTTGTTTTCTGGATTGTGTGGAACTAATCTTCTGTGTAAAATTCAGGAACAAGAGGAGGAAGATATAGGAGATAAATTCCAGAGTGATTCAACTTCAAAGCCAAGTAGATTTGTCTGTAGGGAGGAGTTTGGAAGATGGAAAAATATAAAGCAATGGGATGAAAAATGGGGAAAGCAGACCAGAGAAGATCTAGATTGGAAGTTAGTAAAAGGGACCTGAGCTGGAAAGGTTTTCTGTTGGGAATTTGCCTTTTTACTTTGGATCAGTGATGGAGCTGTTAATTGTTCCAACAATATGACACCATAGAAGTTTCCTGAAGTGAATTAGTCCAGCGTACTTAATTTCACTAATGTGTACACAATAGAGGAGGCAATCTTGCCTGATGAATTAGAGGCTGGACAGAAGAATTGTGAGCACCAGTACACATGTGTTTTTATATGTTAAAGTTTGTGTCATTTACTGCATTAAGATGTAAGAAAGATGCAACGAAAGACATATTTTATTCCAATTGTTTTTAAAAGGCTTTCTGTTGGATCTACTCTTTATTGGAGAGAATGAATATGGAATTAGTAGGCTGCCTTAACCGGGAACCAAGAGCTACAGTCCTGGTGGTAAAAGTCAGTCTCTGGTTGATTTGGCCTCAGCATTGTGGGAATAAAATTAGCATAGGATTTTTCCAGTATTAGAAAGCCACTGTTTTCATTTATTAGACTTCCATAGCCCTTTGCAGCCAAGATAATATTAACAGCAAAATAGGTTGCACTGCACAGAAGAGATCTCCTAATTTGTTTTTTAATGCCAGTAAGAAAAATAAGATTCTAATAGTGCTATTATAGTGTGTGGATCACAGTGGGCAATGCTTTGCTGCCCAGAGAAACTCTGCAAACTGAGCTCAGGAGCAGCCTTTTTCTTTACTGCTAGGATCTTAATGTCTTTTGATAAGTGTGACCTACAGGACATGTCAGTGAATCTACCTAGGAAGTCAGCAGAGGAAAGTCATTTCAGACTTAGCCTCAAACCTAAGGATAAACCTGGACGTAAAATCTTTTAGCATAGTCTGAAGCTTAGTGATGGTTGAACCTATTTTGCTCACCTTCTGAAGAACACGCTCGGCTTTTTTAATTAATTTTTTTAATTTCACTTTCACCATTTAAAATCATGCGATTTAGGTAGAAGAACTTGATTAAAATTTTCTGTTCCTTTAAGAAAATCTTTGACCACTTTTAGGATTTTTCTTCTGAGACTTCGATCATTTTTGGTTCTATTAACTTTTAAACATTGGCTACACAGACTTATTCTGTACACATGACAGACATTTTCCGAAGTCCTTAAACCCTTGCATTTATCTGCATAGTATCTTCCAGTTTTCATCATGCTTTCAAATTCACTGTTTCATGTTGTCCTCACAATAATCTGCATTGTAAGCAGAAGATTTATGGTAATCCCCAATCTATTGGTGAGGAAACAGGTTCCGTGAGGTCAATTAGCTGGTTATTGTCAAAAGTAGGTTTTGAATCAAAATAAATTCACTTGTCGTCCATCATTCATACCCTTTGTCTTCTATACACAATTAGACATAAGAAGCTAATAATGAAATATGTAAAGACAAATTAAGTTGATCTAGCATCGTATAAAGCTTTAGAGATGATCAATAGAACAAATTCAAGTTATTTGGGGATCATTTATGGGCCAAGAATTGTGGAAAACTTTAGTTTTTTGCGGGGGAATTTTCTTATAGTGACAAGTTGCTATGGGTTTTTTAACCTGGATAATACTTTATGTAACTATCTAGAATTGATGTTCTACACTATAAGGTGATATAAATTCAGGTACCAGGGTAGATTTGACAGACTTTATAGTTTCGCATTGCTAACTCTATGTAAAACCCTAGCCGGGGTGAGTGCCCCACTTCAATGCCACATTCTTGACATCATGAGTACTATGGGTTAAATACTGTCCCTTAAGAATTCAGAACCTTGTAATGTGACTTTATTTGGAAATAAAGTTTTTGCAGATGCAATTAGGGTAGATCTTAAATCCAATGACTGATATTCTTATGAGAAAAGCAGAGAATGCAAAGTTAGGGGGAGGTCCTGTGAAGGTGGATGCACTGATTAGAGATGGAGCCACAAGTCCAGACAGGTGAGGATTACCAGGAGTGTCCAGAAGCAAGGAAGATGACAGAGAGGGTCTTTTTACTAGAGATTTTGGAGGGGGTAGGACCCCACTGACATCTTTATTTTGGACTTCTAGGCTTTTTAACTATTAGAGAATAAATATGTATTGTTTTAACTATTAGAGAATAAATATGTATTGTTTTAAGCCATCAATTTTATGATAATTTGTTATGGCAGCCCTAGTAACTATTATAGTGAGCAGAAACTTTGTGGATAACTGCCTTCTAGTTCCTGATTTTACATAGAGAGCTCAAGACCAGCCTATTATGATACATAGGATTCTACTTTCGGCCTTGTCTGGGCATTAAAAGTCCAAACATAGATATATTTGGTCATATATGACCTATGGGTTGTTTGGCTTCAACTTACTCTCATTACTTTATGTTTATGCTCCCCCTTATTTGTGGCACTTGCCAGTTTCATCTTTTTGTTTTGAGACCAGCAATATATTTCCCTTTTTCTTTGTCACATTCCATCCAGGATTTCTATCTTCATATGTTGCACTGTGAGTTATAAGCAAACTTTCTGCCAATCCCTCCCCTCCTTGTCTTCCACTAATCATGCATGCTGGCTAGACAGCTATAAGTTAAAAAAAAATCCTATCTTAGGCCAGGAGTTAGACACAATGCAGTTAATATATGAATTTGGCTTAATCTTTCTTGAATGGGAATAAAATGATACGTTCTCAAAGCTTTTTCTTCTTAGTGGTCTAAAATGGTTTCCTTTTGCATTGAAATTTCTGAATTTTCACAATGTCTTAAAACAAACCTGAAGCATATTTTGCAAAGATACGGTTCGTTGTCTCTTTAAAAATACCTTTTTTTTGGTATTGGAATGTTAGCATATAGAGGAAAAAGAATAGGAATTATGGCAGACTCTCACCTTTTTTTGAGAACCCTGGAACTCCCGAAAGGACAATAGCATGTGTTTGGGTGGTACTATAAAAGTGATGATTTTAGTGTTAACATTTATGCTATTTATGTCTTCATATATTTATTCTCTATGTGCTTTTAGAGCACAAATGTCAGTTCTACTTTGGGTTTCTTGAATAAAAGGAGGAATATTTTTGTGTTTTAATACTCCCTTCCTTTTTCTTTCCCAAGTCTCTTGCCTGTGGGAAGCCAATACAGAATTATTTGAACTAAATATTATAGAGCAGCTGTGTTAATGAAAGCATTTGTTTTCATTTATTTTATGTGCACATACCTAAAGAGTTATGCAACAGCTATACATTTATAAATCTAATGAATGGATATCATAAATAAACACAGGAATAGACTTCAGTTAGAAACCAGAATTTGCAGTTAAAAGAATTATATAAACTACACAAATAGACAGGAAATTCCAACTCTGTGAGATTTCTTGGGGCAACAGTATATCATCACTTACTTTTAGTTTGACATAATTTTCTACTTAATACCTTGTACCTGAACTACTTCACCATTTGAAGAATACGATATAGAGTTAATTGATGCATACAGAGTTAGAATATGACCTATTGAGCTATATGAGAGCTGAGAAATGCCAACTTAGATATGGTCACATTTATTTAACTTATGAATAGAAGGAGTTAATGAAGTGTAAACAATCTTTCATAATACTTACTTGAAAAGAGTGAAAATATACAGATAGTAGAACCAACGCTGATAGTTTTGAATAAAACCTATCCCAACGTTTTTATCTCCCAAAATAACTTTTACTTTGATATTTTACAAAACTTAAAATGTTAATGGTAACTTCCAGTATCAGCTTTGACACATAAAGAGCTTTGAAGTCATAACTACCATCCTTACAATAAGACAAAGTAGACTAGCTGAAAAGCAAGGAATTTTCTTGGACCCATCAGAAAACTGAGGTTGGGGGGCAAACTGCCACCCCAAAATTCATAGAGACATGTGGATCCAGAGAGTCACAGCTGAGTTCTACACACCTGGAGCAGAAGCCACTGGAGTCATAGACAGATAAGAGCATTTAATTTTAATTAAATTTAAATAATTTTGTCAGATCAACTGACAAATTGATGGAGGCCGAGTATGGACAAGCAGAAGAGTGAGAAAGCCATGGAGGCTGGAGTCTGAATAGAGATCTGTACACTCCTGTGGGATTTGCCTACACGAATCCCATCACGTTCTTAGAAGGAAGACTCAAGAAAGGTCTCCTAGAGGCTTTAGCTGAGAGCAAATACTAATCACTATGAAATAGAACCAGAGCATTCTCCATCAGAAAAGCCCAACTCTCCAAGAAAAAATCTATACCAGAGTTTTAACTTTACTTAGGTTAGCCCTGCTGTCACTCTAGTCACACTTGCCTTCCTGTCTCAGCAAAGAGCAGTGGGAATGCCATACCACCAGAGAAATATTTGTGAATGTCAATAAATGCACACACAGGCTCAGTGAAACACTGACATTTAATTTTAAGATTCTAGATCATTCCACCTCCCCACACTGAACTACCACCCCAACAGGACTCTAGTATAAAAAAGATAGATTACAACCTAAAAAGCTTTGAGACACATATGTGTAAGAGGAGCTCATTTTCTTACTATTATAGTACATGAGTTTCTGCCTTTGGCCTTATCCAGGGGTTAGAAGTTCAGATGTGTACATATCTGGTCACACAATTTCGAGGTATTTTTTTGGTATCAACTCGCTCTCACTTTTCTACATTCAAATTCCTCTTCATTTCTGGCACTGACCAGTTTTATCCCTGTTTTGAGACTTGCAATATATTTATATTTTTTGCTATATTGTAGCAAACCCAAGCTCAAGAGCAGGGACAAAAACAAAAACACTATAAGAAATGAAAGCCTAGTATCTACAGCTACAGTAAAAATTAAATACAAGCCAATTCCTAGTCAGGTTATCATGGAAAAATAATAGATTGAAAAAAACAAAAGAAAATATCCAACAACAGTGAAATTATTCAGGAAGATACAATTTATGTGTAAGAACTTTTCAAAATTAATCACAGATTGAAACCCACAGATTCAGGAAACTAAAAGAACACAAATCAGGGTAAATATCCAAAATAATTATGTTTGGCATATATATCCAGTCTTCAGAAATCCAAAGACAAAAAGAAAATCTTGAAATAATCTGGGGTAGGGAGGGAATGTTAGCATATAGAGGAAAAAGAATAGGAATTATGGCAGACTTCTCATCAGTAGACATGAGAGCAAGAATAAAGCAAACTGAAACAGTTAATGTGTTAAAAAAGAAAACTTAGATTTCTTTAAGTGAAAGGATTAAATGAAATAATCCTTTAAAAGTAAAGGAGAAATAAAGGTTTTTTTTTTTTTCCACACAAAATAGGGACTTTGTTAACAATAGACCTGCCTTGCAAGAAATGTAAAAAGGAGTTCTTCAGGGAGAAAGAAAATAAAGTAGTTCAAAAACTCATAAAGAAAGAAATAGTGTTGGAAAAAATAAATAAAACTAAACTAAAATTTATTTCTTCTTAATTGATCTAAAATACAGCATATGGATAAGTGAAATGAATAACAGCAATGTCATAAAGGATGGAAGGACATAATTGTGAATACTCTTATTATAAGGTCCCTACACTTCACGTGAAGAGGTATAGTATTACCTGGAGAAGGACATATAGTACTTAAAAACGTATATGGAAACTCTAAAGCAAACATTAAAATATGTTTGCTATAGTAGGAAAGAAGATAAAAAGTAGTCACGTAAAATGACCAATTAAAAACACAAAAGAAGTAAAAAGGAAACCAAAAACACCACAATGAAAAGTAAACAGTTACAAACCTGGTTAATATTAATCCAACTTATCAATAATCACTTTAAATATGTATTATCCATGACAATTTAAAAAATATTAAGACATAAAATGGATAAAAAGAATCTACAAAAAGAACACAAATAAAACAAAACATATAGTTTTAAGAAACCTACTTTAAGGACTGATAGATTAAAAGTAAAGGATGGATAAAGATCATGCTAAAACTAATGAAAAGAAATCTGGAGGGCACCTAGATGTCTCAGTCATTAATTGTCTGCCTTCAGCTCTGGTCATGATCCCAGGGTCCTGGGATCGAGCCCCACATTGGGCTCCCTGCTCAGGGGGAAGCCTGCTTCTCCCTCTCCCACTCCCCTTGCTTGTGTTCCCTCTCTCACTGTGTCTCTCTCTGTCAATAAATAAATAAAATCTTTAAAAAAAAAAAGCTGGAGTAGCCAAATTAATTTAAGACAGACTTCAGAACAAAGAAATTACCAGGGATAAGTTAATACTTTACCTAAATGATAAAGAGGTCAGTCCTCCAAGATGTGACACTCCTAAATGTATTCGCACTTAACTATTGGGTGTCAAAATGTGATCCCAAAACTGCTAAAACTAAAAAGAAACAAATCCATTATTATAGTTTGAGACTTCAACACTCCCTTTCAGTAATCATAGATCAAGTAAGCAGACTATTAGTAAGTATATTGTTGATTTGACAATGCAATTAACCTGATCTAATTGACCTTTACAAAATACTCCATCTAGCACTAGTAGAATGCATATTCTTCTTAAGCTCATATGGTGTCATTACCAGGATAGATCATCTTGGATATAAAACACACCCGAACAAATTTAAAAGAATAGAAATCATATAAAGTATGTTCTTTTTTTTTTTTTTAAAGATTTTATTTATTTATTCATGAGAGACGGAGAGAGAGAGGGAGGGAGAGAGAGCGAGAGAGAAGCAGAGGGAGAAGCAGGCTCCCAAGGAGCAGGGAGCCCGATGCGGGACTCGATCCCAGGACCCTGGGATCATGACCTGAGCCAAAGGCAGACGCTTAACCATCTGAGCCACCCAGGCGCCCTAAAGTATGTTCTTAAACCACAATGTAATGAAACTACAAATCAATAAAGCAAAGATTTGGAAATCAAACACCACAATTTTAAATATTCATGAATCAAAGAAGTCTTTTTTTTTAAAGCATTCTTTTTTTAAGATTTTATTTATTTATTTGACAGGTAGAGAGAGTGAGAGAGCACAAGCAGGGGGAGCGGGAGAGGGAGAGGAAGAAGCAGGCTTCTCGCTGAGCGGGGAGCCTAAAGCGGGACTCAATCCCAGGACCCTGAGATCATGACCTGAGATGAAAGCAGACACTTTGAGCTACCCAGGTGCCGCAAATCAAAGAAGTCTTAAGGAAAGTTAAAAATTATTTTGAATTAAATAAAAATTAAAATGCCATATTAAAATTTATGGAATGCAGTAAAAGCAGTGCTTAGAAGGGAATTTAAAGCATTAAATACATATATTAGTAAAGATTAAATCATCTAAAACCAAAACTTAAACTTCTATCTTAGGAAACTAGAATAAGGAGAATAATGTAGGCCTAAAGCAAGCAGATGGAAATAAATACTAAAAGAGCAGAAATCAATGAAGTCAAAAAAGGATAACAATAAGAAAAATAACAAATCTTGTTCTTTGAAAAGATAAGTAAAATTGACAACTTTCTAAACAGGCTAACAAAAAGAGAGAGAGAGAGAGAGGGAGAGAGAGAGAGGAAACCCTAATTACTAATGTTCTAAAAAAGGAGGATCTATCACTAATGAACCTATGGACATCAAAAGGGTAATAAAATGTTAAGAGAGTGAGTGTGTTCAATGGATTTTAGTTTTAGTCATAGACTTCTAATGTCTACTTCAAATGTTCATTCAAGCAAATTCAGGCATTGACAAAGAAGTGTAGAAATGATCTAGCAGGAGTCCATTCAGAATGGGTGATGAGACGCTTCTCAGAAAGGAAAACATCTTCAAAGAAGATAGAATGATGGTTTAAGTCAATAATAAAGTTGTAGCTGTAAGTGAAAAAAATAGTGCCCTGAATATGGCTTAGATTCTGTTAAACACAACTGCCCTTAACACCTGTGTTTATCCTAGAGATAAAGAAGGGAAAGAAGGAAGGAAGGAAGGAAGGAAGGAAGGAAGGAAGGAAGGAAGGAA